>NC_142799.1:40780766-41029113 GCF_049724085.1 Artemia sp. Qi Xiang Cuo
AGAAAGCATAAAATGCGCGCCAAAATAATCACCATGGTTGAAAAATTTTTCACTCGGATTTTGCAACTCTTTCTCCTGTATGTTTCCCCTTCCAGTCCCCTTAGTAAGTGAAATCTACAAAACACGCTATGGAAAATACTGACAATAAGAAAAAGTTTTTTCAATTTTAGCTTTGGAGTAACAAATACTGTTTATGCTAGTCTTAGTAGCAAAATTTAATACCAAAAACAGTTTTTTCAGAAATTTTGGAAAAGCTGAAATTCTCATATGTCCCTTTTTTATTCTTTTTGTTTTTCCAGCACTAGCAGGGCACCAAAACATTGTAGAAAGTACCATTTAGGTCTCCATGGCCAAAAAATGTAATGGGGTAAAAAAAAATAATCAAAAAAGCAAAGTTTTTCTGAGGGAAGTAAAGAACGAAATTGAGACTTGGAACACGCAAAAATTATTGCTTTGCAGTTTATGCAGCATATATGTACAAAACTGAATGAAATAAAATGACACGTCACATTTCTCTATATTTGTAGTGTTCTGAAAAACTGGTGCTTTACTGTAAACTGTGCTTGTTCAAGTTTTTGAAAAAAATATAAATTTTACACTAAAATTTATTGATTTCATTGCAGTTGAAAGATTATTAAGAGTCTTATTAATTAGTCTTTTATTCTTTGGAGGTCACTTAAGGACTTTTCTGCTTCTAATGCTGTTTTGCCACGTCGGTTTCGTGTTTTCAGTAAATGGCTAGTCTTTTAATTTGAGTCAGTTTTGCCTATATATGTTGCATGAACTACAAAGCAATAATGTTTATTCGTTTGAAGTTTCAACTCTGCTCTTTACTTTCGTCCGATTTTTTTTTTTTTTTTTTTTTTTCAACATTAAATCTTGTCTATCATATAGCCATCCAGTGAAGTATTGGTGCTTAAATATTTTAGCTTTTTTGACAATTTATCACGTTCAATGTTTCTCTGTCATAAAAAAAAAGAAACTTAAATTTAAACTTTTGAGGGACTTGATAGTCAACAAGACCGCACTTATTTATGATTCGCGTTCATTTTAAGATTGGCTTTGTAGTAATGTTCAGTTTTGGTTTCATTTCTTTATTCATTTTCATTGCTGCTCGTTTTAGACTAATACCAT
Organism: Artemia sp. Qi Xiang Cuo; assembly: GCF_049724085.1. Lineage (NCBI taxonomy): Eukaryota > Metazoa > Arthropoda > Branchiopoda > Anostraca > Artemiidae > Artemia > Artemia sp. Qi Xiang Cuo. Next base: position 40,781,901 of record NC_142799.1, read on the forward strand.
CTTGTATTGTCTACTTTTTGACTGTTTTAATTTCAGATTCGGTCTGTACTTTTCATTTTTTGTTTCTGCTCATTTTTATTGGCAGACTACTTGTACATACAAAAAGTAGAATTTTTGGATACCACAGTTAATTTAATTAATAACAAAAATGTGAAAATAGTAGTTATGTTCATAGTATTGGTGGTAGGAGCATTCAAAATCGCCTCTGTAGTGGTAAAAACAGTCCTGGCTGAACAGTCGTTTTAGAGACAGTCAAATTGGAAGGGTTGGCTTGATATTAGTGGTGGCAGGTAGTAGAGGTGTGAGTATTAGTAGTAGTTGCGTTAGGACCAATCGTGGTGACTTTCTATTTTGGTGAAAATCCAACATCCTTCGTCGAAATACAAACTTTGTGTTTTTTCGTAATGTGCCTCTACACGGGCCTCTTGTTTGAAGTCAACGGGTACAGAAATTTTTAAATACTAACTTTCATTGAAATCAAACAAAATTTGTGAAATAAGTAGGCTGGTTACCATGTTTCGATTTTGGAGCCTATATTACACAATTTGTCTTAGATGTGTGATTGAAAATTTCTGTAATTCTTAAATATCAATGTTAGTAAAAACCAAATATTATTGATGAATATGTACTTGCTTTATTTTGGTTTTTGATTTTTTTTTTTTTTTGTCGTAATATTAGCCTCAGATTTGTAATCAAAAAGCTAAAAAGTAAAACCTTGAATAGCAACTGTTCTGAAAATTCGATGCCAGTTTTGAAATGTGTATATACCGTGTTTTGATTTTGGATTTCTGTATGCTATACAATAAAATACCTCATTCCTTTCAAAAATACTATTTAGTATAAACATGACAAATAAAAGAACACAGAAATAGCTTAGCGAGCTTCAAAATTCAGGCATAGACATATACATGACAAATAAAAGAACACAGAAATAGCTTAGCGAGCTTCAAAATTCAGGCATAGCTTCTGCAAATCAGGGACTAAAGCCTTAAAAATGGAGCACATAAAGCAGTAGTCAACTTGGTATAGAAGAAGTGATTCTTCTATGCAGGGATTTGAAGGAGCCCCAAGGAAGTCATGGATCATCGGCGATTGAAAATTGAAGAATATCTCAGTAGCACTAACACAGCAAGGCAACTTCTTTAAAACCCTAAGGAATCGGTATACGCCACTTTAAGATAGCGTAAACCATGAAACGTGTGATTGTAAACAAAAGAGGAACCAAACATATCGGCACAATAAGAACTGAAAAGGACATTCTGACATAATCTGAGGGATGACGGAGTGTTAGTCTGCCCTCTCATCGGTCTTGGCCATTTAAGAGGCTCTAGAGCTCAGGTTTTTTTTTTAATCAAATAAGCTTTTCCCCAACTTTATAAGACCATTTGCTCTGAATGATGACCCCTGGGGAAAAATATAAATAGTACATGCTGCTCTTTTCTAAGTCAAAGCTGTTTCGCTGCCTATAATGTTAGCCTCGTATTTATGATCAACAACCATAGAAATCCTTACATACCAACTTTGCTAAAACCAAGTACTTTCTTTAATATTTACTTCATATGTTCATTTTACAATTGACAAATAAGGTTCATATTTGTAGTCAACAATATCAGAAATCTTGAAATACTGACTTTCGTGAAAATCAAACGCTTTGAAGAAAAACAGTGGCTTACTAAATTTGTTATGATTTCAGACTCCTAAATTGTAACTGAACTCTTGGACTTGTTATCAACAGGCTCAAAATTTTTCAACCAACTTTGGTAGAAATCAAATAGCATTTGTAAAAAATGTACTTATATGGTTTTGGTTTGGGATAGTCTTACTGCAATCTAAATTACTATTAAAGATTAACATGTCTGAATTTTATCATTAGCCTCTGTTTTTTTTTTTTTTTTTTTTTTTAATATGGAAGCTCGTAAATCCTTAAATACAAATTTTGCGGAAAATAAGCACCTCTTTTGAAATATATACTAAGTGTGTTTTTATTTAGGACAAACAAACTGCGTTCTGGAGCATTATTAATAATTTAAATTTAGCAGTTTGGGATTATTCCCTTAATTATTTCTGAACGATTATGACTCATAAGCGGTAGGCAATATCTACATGTACGAAGTTTGGGACATAGGGAATTTTGGAAAGGTGCGTGCTCAAAGACCCCACTGGAAATAAACATGCACATAATATGTTTTGATTTGGAGTTCAATTATGTAATATTAGTATTATATTTGTTGGCAACATGCTCAAGAACCCTTAAATACCAACTTTGGTAGAAACCAAACGTTGTTTGTAAAATAATAATAATAATAATTTATTTATGACCCACATATGAACATTATAAATGACACTGCGGAGTAATGGAAAATATAAAAGAAAAAATAACAACATCATTACGAAATCAACAACAACAAAAAAATACAAATTAACCGATATCACGAATGGAAAAAAACAAACTAAGGGGTCAGTGACAGAAGCAACATTACTAGTATTAATAATCATATTAGAAGTAACCCTGGTCTGTCGCGCGAAAGCATCAATCACAAAATACGAGGAAAAAATTTTTATATTTTTAAAACGGCCAGGTAAATACATCAGATATCTACAATATCTAAAATAAACACTTTTAAGTCTCCGTAAATTTTTTTTTCTCAGTAAGTGGTGGGATCCAGATAGGAAATTTACTCCTGGAGAGCAAAAACTATTATAAAGCCGGCCTAGGCCCACACTATTCTAACGCCCTCTATTTGGAGATATCTTACCATATGACACACGAATATTTTTTAATGCATTAGTAACCAACTCGGAGCAAGTTTCGTAAATAGACGGGCAAAACGATATACCAATCCACTTGATTTTATCCAAACAAGGAAATGAAATCGAACCGAGGTTTAATGGAGATACAGAAATGCTACTATTAAAACACATAAACTCACACTTTCCCATATTAACAGATAGGCCAATATCACTAAGTAGAGAAGACAGCCTACGGAAGTTCTGAGCCAGCCCTCGACGAGAAAAACTAACTAAAAGGACATCGCCGGCGTATGCAATATAACTTACACCAATATCACGAAAAAACACAGTAGGAGATAGATGTTTTAAACAAGTAGCGAGGACACATTTAAATATATAAGGAGATAAAACTCTTCCCGGTCTAACGCCTTTCCTAAGAGCTACCGAATCAGAAGTATTTGACAGCCACTTAATACGTACATATGAATTATCATACCAATATCGCAATGTAGAAATAACTAAATAATTGACTCCAGAACAAGCAAGGGAATGCAAGGCCTGGGCGTGAACAACATTATCAGAATCCCCGGAAATGTCTACTGTGCAGAAATTCAATGAACGCTTCTGGGCAAAAGCTTCCTTTAACAACCGGCTGAGCACATGATGCGCCTGGGGGCAACCAACCCCTCTTCTAAATCCTAGTTGAAAAGACGAAAAATCGCGCTCAGAAGTTATTTCAGGCAAAAGGACATACTCAAAAATCTTATTCATAAAGCAAGATACAGTAATCGGTCTATAACTCGAGCATGAATCTGGATCTTTACCGCGTTTAAGTATAGGCGTGACACTACCGGAAAGAAAACTCTCAGGTACCAGAGATTGAGCTATACAAATCTGGAATAATAACTGCAGGTGGTTCAACAATAATGGGCAATCATAAGCAAAATTCCTAAAGCATAGGCCATCACACTCCGGAGAATCTAATCTTTTTAATTTCTTCAGCGCCCAATGTAAATCATTCATACTTATCGCAAGGACCCTATAATGACAAACAGACACTGGCAGAGCCGAACTAAGTAGATTAGAAAAATGTTTCTGAACACACTGATTAAATACGGAAAATATGTCAATATAATGGCGCACAAAATTCATAACGTTTAATTCCGACTGAGGTGGGGGAGAACACTTACTGCTAATGATAACTCTATTCCAAGTCATTTTACTATTTGGAGCGTCCCACGCGTTGAGCCTTGCATTACGTAAGCAAGATTTGTATTCTTTCTTCGTTTTTTGCTTGACTGTAAACACAGCACCGGAGGAGGGTCGATCGCAAGCGTTCCACAATCGCAACCAAAACTTTGCGCGGTTCTTTATTTTTTTCACTTCCGGAGGTATATTCCACAGGGGCTTGAGAGACCCAGAACGCACGTGTTCAATCGGAACTGCAACTTTTGTGGCCGACTCTAGACATGTCACTATCTGGTAATAATACGAATTTATGTCTTCCTTAGAATCAGGGCACTTTATCGAACTCTGGAGCAAGTGAAACGGGACTTTAATAGTTGAGAGTAGAGTGCATAAAGCAGTAATATACATCTCAACGTTTATCCGATTCCAATTGGGCTTTTGATACCATTTGGAATGGGGACCCTTAAAGTGGGCTTGAACATCAGGAGGCTCAATTAGGCACGAAATAGGGAGATGGTCATCATTGATTTTATCTTCATCAACAAACGCCTCGGAATTAATTAGACCGGACTTAGACACAATAATATGGTCGCGGTTGGATTTAACGGAGCCTCTATTATGAATGTAAGTATAAGCCAGGTTCTTAGCAGCGACATAATAGACACTTGGCAGAGAATCTAGCAGGAGTTCAGATCGATCAGATGAGGTCAATGTGTCAGTATTCATATCCCAGGCTTAGATCCAATCAACATTTTTATCTGAGAATTTTATGAAAAGAGATTTCAATTTATGGAAAGCTTTAGCAAAAGCAGTAAATGACTGAGTATTTCGATGATTGCATGGGAGATACACATTTACAAAAGCCATGTTATTACACTGGATTACTAAAATATTAGCATCAGAATAAATTTGCATAGGCTGATATCCCGACCGAATGAAGATAGCGGTGCCGCCGGAAGGGCGACCGCGGGTCCTTTTTGCTTCTCGAATAAATATATCATGCATAGCAGACCGCCTTAAACTGTTCGTATTAAGTTTGGAAAGTAGATGCTCCTGTAGGAATACAACATCAAAATTTAGCAGCTCGTCAATTTGCAGATCCTTATCTTTAGTACCATTAATGTTCAGAAAAACAAAATTTAGGCTGTAGGAGAAGTCATCATGTTGTCTTGGCAAGCGCATTTCTCAGTACCGAGCATTTTAAACTATAAGAAACATGATTTCCTCCGCAATTGGCGCACTTAGGAGCAACTGAGCAAGGGTTGTCCGTGGTGTTTTCGTGAGCCCCAGCACAGCGGGAACATTTTGGTAAATCAGGAGAATGTGGGCATCTAGCAATAGTGTGATCTACTCCTTGGCACCGGAAACAACGACGCGGTAATTCTTGGTAGATTTCAACACGAAAAAGCTCATATCCAAGTCGGAGACCATGGTTAATTGCATTTTTCAGTGCTAACTGATCCAGAAATTCCAAACGAAAACATTTTGAATGTCCTATTTTTATAGCACGTACTAATCCCGGTATGCTTTCCTTTAGAGATGATTCTGATACATTTTCAGGGATACCCCGAACAATACCAAGTGCTTTTTTTTATCAAGGACCTTGGTTTGAACATTAGGTAGGCTCTTAGAGGCTGAGGCGGCAAGGGATACGGCTGACTGCCTATCTCGAGTAACTACGATCCACTTTTTATTCTGATTATCAGGTTTTAAACTTAAAAACCCTTCATGACCTTCAAGCGTATTCAATTTATCTTTTCGCAAACCAGGACCCATTAAATCGGGAGGAACATTTTTCACAATTACTGCATATGTAGGTTTATCTTCAACTAAAGGGGGAGCGGCGGGGGGGGGGGAAGGCGGCTGGGTTTGAAGCTTTTCTGACAAAGCGCGTAATTCATTAAAACAGGCGTTTACCTTACTACTAAGCATGGAATATGCCGATGTGGGAATTATCGGGATTTCACTCGCGTTCCTTATCACGAAGTCCGGCACATCTATATCTTCAGAGTCGCATCTTTCAAACGCTGCAATAATATCGGCAATAATATGTGTTTGGAACGTATTGATTTAGGATAATCACATTGGGATCTTGATAACTTTTCATGACTAAAATTGTATCATTTAGGACCACTCCCTAAATAATCCATGGGTGATCTTCAGTCGAAAATACACAACGTGTCTATACGTGTGAATTTTTGGGGACGGAGGCAAGAGCTTACAAGTCCATGCACCACTGTGGGTTATCCAATCGCGCAAATTTAAAATTCTTGTACGAACCTAGTTTTCAATAAAGTATAAAACGGCAACCCCACGTTAAATTTAGGTTTAAAGCTTTTTGGCTCGCAGTCAAGGTTTCTTATCTAGAGATAGTGAAGGAGGGAGCAGGGGTGTTGTTTGGGGGGGAGGGAGGCAGTTGCCCTCCAATAATTTGGAGAGAAAAATTATTATATATTCCATGGCCCTTGACTATCTGGATATAGACAACCCGACGAAAATTCTGGAGATTCACCCCAGGGAGGGAGCAACTTATGCCTGAGTGAACACCCGCAACCATAGAAACAGAAAAAAGAACAGAGGAAAAATTCTGCGGTTAGATTTTACTGCTAATCCAAGAGTCATGGCATTCTGGATTCACGCTACTTCTGATTATAAAAAAAAATGTAGAAAATATAGCGGTAATATTGCCTGTATTTTTTTTTCTACATCTACGCTGGCAACTATCTCAAAACAGCTCCAGCCTTATAAGATTATACTCAGCCACTCCTTGGTTGGGCATTTCGCTGGGATGTGTTTTTAGCGCTGTCTAATAAATTAAGCAAATAGGTAGCTCTACAAACAAAAGCCGGAAAGGTAAGACAGTGTTGCCACTCCGAATAACAAGGTAATTTTTTCTTGCTTAGGTATTGTATTTTAACTAGTAATCTTTAGAAAAAAAAAGTAGTGATCTTTTAAAATCGTGAGATTAGCGCAAAAATTTAAAAAAAAAAACACACACATAAATGCTTGATTCAGATATAAATTAGTATTGATATTCTACTTTTGATGAAATTTTCTGCAAGTATATATTAGCATAAAAAGTACAGTGCTCTTTTGTTTTCATTTACGCGACTTCTTCCTTCCATACCTAGTGTGTCTCTTTTTTTATTAATGTACCAAAGCTCCTTTAGATTAACTTACGCAACAAGAACATTCACCCAGGTCAAAAGATTTGAGATGGAATACTATATAATTTCATCCATATCTGATCAAGCCGCGTTCAAGTCAACTATCGGATCTAAACGATATTGATCTGGACTACAGAGCCAGAGGCTTCAAGTATGGAAGACCCACCTTCCCCTATCTGTTTTAGTGACTCGATAAAAACAAATTGTGTCGGTAAAATAATGGCGCAAAGCGCGGTGGATTTACCGGCTAGTTATTTAGATTCGATAAATGAGAAGAACAAATTTAATACGATGATCAGATGCATTCAAGAAAGTGAAAATACTGACATAACCATCACTGAATTTCAATCAGCCGAAGTCTGGCTCTTAGTCGGTAAATGCAGCGAGTATACCAACTAATTTTCTATACTAATAAAATAGATTAATAAAATATAGAAAATCGTAGGATTTATAAAAAAGATAATAATGCTGAAAGAATGTCTACCAATATCTGAATAATGTTTGGTAACTACAGCAGTTCAGCCAGTCAAAAATAACAGGGTATTCTATGAAGGCTTTAGGATTTGGTAGCAATTTGGATGAGAAAGAAGATAGCATAATATAAGAGGTAAGCTTTTTTACTGATTTTAATTAGCGACTTTAAAACTCAAACGAAATGACATTATTCGGTGCGTGCAGGGGACCCTCATTAACGCCCCGCTCTTTACACAGAAGTTTTATAGTGTTAAGCTGAAAGCATTAATGAGTGCACTTGTGTTTGAGCAGTCGTTTTTAAAGTATTGGGGACAAAAAGTTTGAAATTTTACGCAAAGAGTAGAGGTAAAAGATGAAGCATCCCCCCTCTTTAATTTAGGTTACCCTAAATTTAAAGAGATTTACCGCTCTCTCAAATCCGACTGTTTAAATCAAGGTTTAACTTTTGCAGAACAATGTTCCTAGACACAAGCTCATTTAGTGTAAATTCTTTTCGAAATAAAGTATGTTTGTCCAAAACGAATTTCGTCCTGCTATATTCATATATTCAAGTCTAATGCTAATATTCAAACGTCAAGAGTTTTATAATCCCCAAAAGGTAATTATTCTTGAAAGAGTGCAGTCCACAGAATTTTTCTCAGGCGGGAGGTGGCTAAAATAAAAAAAAAAATATTTACACATCTTATTCACAGTATTAAAGGCGAGATTTTAAAATGTTTTCTATAGGAATGCCTCTCGTCCTGCTTCAGTGCAGGTGTGAATATGAATATAATATTTTATGTTACTCATATAATACTACTAATACTAACTCTCTGTAGCACCAAGAAACCTGAGGCCAACACAGTTACTCACGCTCCTCCTCCATCCCAATCTATTCGATGCCTCAATCTTTACACCATACCAAGAAGTTTCCCACCTCATTCAGGGACAACTTGCTTTTCGTTCGGCCCTAGACGGCTGGCCGACCAGAATAATCTTTGGCAATCTGTCATCATTCATCTGCAGAACGTTTTCTAGCCGTCTCATCCTTTATGTCATTATAACCCTAGAAAGCGGAATTGAACGACATTTTCTTACACCTTAGTCTTTGAGATACGGTCAGTCATTTGGATACCCAAAACAATCCGTAGGCGATTTCTCCGGAAAACACCTAGCAAATCTCCTCGGTTTTTCAGAGTGCCCACGCTTCAGAACCATACTTGACTACTGCAGCTTCTAATATTCTAGTCTTGGTTCGCAAACTTATCTTCCTATTCTTCCAAACTATTCTTACTCATTTAATACTAAGTATATATGCGAATATTTATTACCCATTGTACAAAACTCAAAAAGATGGGGTACGTTCGAAATAAATGTACTCTGCCATGAAAAGTCTATCCTCAGTATCTTCAATCGGTTGATTCTTTAAGAACGATAAGACACAAATAAAAATTTTCATGAGGCGTGCCAGCAAGGCACGCCTCATTTTCACAAGACTGCGCAGCAAATTCTTTTCCAACCAATTAGTGAATTTATAAGACTGGTTAGACCAACAAACAGTTTCTTCTGACACTGTTAATTCATTCAAACCATCTGTTGACAAGGAATGATGTAAAGAGCCTTGGCGAACAGTTTGGGACTCACCTGGAGAATTAAAACCCTATCTTTAGTAATTAGTGACTACATGATCAGCCTACGCCAAAAAGTGCGATCTGAGGTAATTATAAAAGTAATTATAATAGTAATTATGAGGTAATTATAAAGAAAAAGAAACTCTTTTTCTATTTAAAAGAGCATCAAAACTTTTAATTTCTATTTGAATAAACCTTCACCCGAATTACAACGATTGTTGATTCGACACGACCGCCCCTGGAAAAGAAACAAAAAACTAAACTCTGCTCCATGAATGTTCTCTGAAAAAAAAAATTGCTAAATTTTATATATTTTATGGAAAGGATCTTGAAATTTCTGCAATCGTGCTCTATACAATGCTGAGTTCGATGAAATGATTTTCATCCCCTACATTCCTGGCCAGAAAGACTTGTGTCTGGGGGGGGGGGTATTTGAATTTAGATGGTGATCATTTTGTTTTATGGTGACTACCTGTATGGTATATTTGTCATAAGTTGTTTGTTAGAATAATAAAACCTTAAAAAATAAGGTTACTTGCCCATTTGTAGGTGTTGTGTCCCTTTTTTAAAGAGCAAGCCAATTTTCTTTGGCTTACAAGTTTAGTGGAAACCTTATTTTTAGTCAGTTACAGAATTACATTCATCACAAGAAGCCATTTTTTATGTGTATACTCTTGCCAAAACTCTTTTTTGGACTTCCAATTACTATTAGCACAAATCTCTCCTTACTTACAATTCGTTTACAAACTATTTCGAAGGAAAAATTTATTACAGAAAAACAAAAATTCAAGTTTATTGACCAATTGAGTCTTGAATCTTCAGAATTTCCTATGCTTTTTTTTATATTTTGCGGAATTTTCCCCAACTCAAAAAATCCCTTCCAGACATAAATTCATGCTCGTGTGGTCCTCGGCTTTTTTTGGACAATACGGAGATACCATTAGAAATTATAATGTCAAACCGGAAATAATACAATGATACGAAAACAAAAATTTACTACTACTTTGCATGCACGTTCTTTACCAAAATGTAAAAAGACATACGTTGGTAAAAAGAGGACCATCCAACTAGAAATCATATGATGAGTCCGTTGACAAGGAACCACGGATCAAAAATGTTCAAAAGTGATCCTATATTTTGAATCCGAATCATTAGATGACTAAAAATCTTTCTATGTCATCTAACTTTGGGGTGTCTTCAAAATGATAGTAGCAAATCACCTGGGTAATATAATTTACAGCAAAACCTATTTTTCTGGAGCTACCATAACAAAATCTATTTGGCAAACTATTTGTACAAGTGATTTTTTTCGGTAAAGCACTGTGAGAAAGTTTTCTACCACTTTCAAGAAGAAAAAATGCAATTATAAATCTAGTGATTTTATTTCGCTCATCTAGTGATTTATTCGCAAAATTTTAGCGGGGTCATTTTCGGCCTAGCCGCAACCGTGTCAGCGACTTACAAACATTTGTAAAAACAAACGAAAAGTAGTTAAGTTTCTATTTCCTTGTAAGGAGTTTGTTTTTGTTGATGAGTTTTGCCATTAATGCAGTTTCTTCAATTAAGTAGTTGTTGTAAGTTGAAATCACAACGATTTCTATTACTAAGTTGATTAATTGTGACTTAGTCAGTGGTTCACCTAAAATAGCCTTTAAGATTTTTGTTTTTTGGAAAAGGATAGTCTAGGCCACATATTAAATCAGTCTAACCTACTTTTGGCTTATTTAAAGTAAGTTTTTCACTGTTTAACTTATACTATTTCAGCCAATAGCTGCTAAAGAGAGGATAGTGTTATGAGGATTTACCTCCACCTCCAGGGGCATTGTTGGGGGGGAGCACGGGGGGGGGGCAGTTGCCCCCCAATAATGTGGAGAAAAAAATATGGTAAATATATACCAAATCATATTATTGATTTAGGAATAAAGTGAATACACCATTCCATGCCTTTTTTATGCTGATTACAAATTACCCCTAATAATCATTTCTATTGGAAATGAATTTCAGCCCCCCCCTATATATGCCAATTCAGGGTTTACATTTCTACATTAGGGGGGGGTAAAGTTTGCCCCCACCCCCTAATGTAGAAATATATACCCTGAATTGGCATATATAGGGGGGGGGGCTGAAATTCATTTCTGATAGAAATGATTATTATATGGTAAAATTCTACTTTAACTACTTTTGGCTATCTTGGAATGGGGATAGGTTAGGAAAATGAAACTTTCAGGGATGGGTCTACAGTCTAAAGTATGTCCTAGGAAGATATTTTGAATTACCTATTTCCACTCCTTCTCCCTCTAGAGGTTCCTCAAATTTTGCTTACATGACAGGTCTAGGCTATACCTATTGAAATTTTGGCAAAACAACATTTTACCTTAATTTTCAGTTATCAGTTTCTTTTTCTCTGGCTTTAGTTCTGAAAATGCAATTTCAGTTATTTGAGCAGAATTTTAAGCCATATAAATAGTTTATTTCAAAAATTTAGGAAATGTATTTGCATATCTTTAAAACCATATAAATTGGGATGAAATTTTGACAAAAAAAAAACATTTTACCTTAATTTTCAGTTTCAATAAAATATTACTGAATGGATAAAATTTTACCTACTTGGTAAAATTTTACTTTAGCTACTTTTGGATATCTTGGAAAGGGGTTAGGTTAGGAAAATAAAACTTTCAGGGATGGGTCGACAGGCTAAAGTATGTCCCAGGAAGGTATGCTATTTTGAAGTACCTACTTCAACTCCTCTCTCTAGAGGGTCCTGAAGTTTGCCAATGTGACAGGTCTATACCTATTGAAATTTTGACAAAACAACATTTTACCTTAATTTTCAGTTATCAGCTTCTTTTTCTCTGGCCTTGGCTCTGAAACTGCAATTCCTGTTATTTGAGTAGAATTTCAAGCCATATCAATGTATTTTTTCAAATTTAGGAAATGTATTTGCATATCTTTAAAACCTTGTAAATTAGGATTGAGCAAAGTAGGCTATTTGAAAAGAGCATAAGAAAGAAGGCTATTATGTTCACCTATGCCCTATGTCAGTTATGGAATTTTATAGGCTATATATAGCCTATTGACCTTTTTTTTGTTGTATTGACCACATTTGAAACATTGTATAATGGGCATATCCTGTGTAGACTTGAAGATATCTAGTTTAGTCTGAGTGACTGTTTGAGTGTTGGATAAAAATACCATTTTAAATGATTTAAAATGTGAATGATAATGTAAAGAAACAAGATAATTGGATTAATATAAACATGCTGAATATTATAAAGTATGAATTTTGTTGTTTTAGTGTTTTCCTTTAGTTCAATATTTATGATAGAGGTATATATAGAATTACAAGGGGGGGGGGGGGCGTATTATCAGAAAAGTAACAATGATATTTGGAAAAAGCAAAAAATAAGGGATCTGATGGTACTAATTTTATTTTATTAAGACATTCCATTCAGAAGAGCCAGAACTCCCCAGTATTACCCATGGGACTGTCAGGGGTGGGGGTGTTTTCAAAAGTGAAATGATTATTATATTTGGAAAGAACATAATAAAGGCATAAGTTTAATTTAGTTCACCAGGTCAAGAATACAAAAAAAAACTGTTTAACAAAGAAGACATGATCCTAGACATAATATACTAAACAATGGCTATATCTGGGACCATTATGGAGGGGGTGCATTGTCAGAAAAATAACCATGATGTTTGGAAACAGCATAAATCAGGGAATCTGTTGATACTGTACTGCTCTTTTTGTTTTATGACTGCTCTTTTTGTTTCCTTTAGAAGAGCAACTAAACTGCAATTTTACCCTAGGATATATATATATATATATATATATATATATATATATATATATATATATATATATATATATATATATATATATTCATTCTTTCCTAATGATGTAGTGCTATAGAGCAGGTAGTAGACTAGAAAAAATTTGTTTTCTTCAGAAGTTTTGTTTATAGCCTATTGGTATATCTAGCCTTGCTAGGGGAAGGTGGGGTATGTCATGGTGGAAATCATTATATTTGGAAAGTGCATTGAATAAGGAAAATAATACTACTACTCTTTTGGCTATTATAGTGTTTCCATCATGAAAAGGATCTTTGTACATAATTGCTAATGTAATAGAGTGCAACTCATAGGAATAGATCTACAGCTCAAATCAGGGTAAATACTTTCTTCTTAGACTCTACTTCTTAACTTCTTATCAAAATCATGTTGCAAGGCAAAGAAAAGGATTCTTCCTTATCCCTCAGTGCTCTAGGCCTAATCTATCTATAGGCTTGATTGTTAGGTAAGTGTAGCTCCCAGCTGATCACCAATCTTTAGCTCTGAAACAATGGTATGCAATAGGTACCTGAATCCAAGCAAGTTTATCTCATTGCATCTTACCTAGATTATGCTTAGTAAGTAGGATTAACTAAAATTGTGATGTATTTTATATGGGGTTTTGGTAAGCCTATTCTGTTTTGTCTCCTTGCTTGGGGATTGGGTTAAAATTTTTCATGAAGTTTATTTGTTGAGGGGAGGATAAGAGGACTTCTTATTTTGATTTGGGAGGAAGGGGGCAAAATATTTTGTTCAGTACCATAGCCACCCAAAAAGCACACATGCCTGATGCAAACTTGTCTATGTTGATTTGGCCTAGCAGTTTTGAAACTTTTTTTTGCTTCAATTGAGCAGAGTGCATGGCTTGATCACAGTTTGTGTCATTTAGTGATTTCACAAATCAATGCAACCTATATTTTCATAATATTTCTTTCCTCTTAGGGTAGTTTGGACCAGTATGCATATACACTAGGTTAATAGCTGATTGGAGATTCAGAAAATGTCTGCCTATTCTGGGCATCTCAATCAACAACAATTTTTTCCCATAGCTCCTGTCTTCATTAGAATTCCATTGTCTATTTCTAAAAAAACCTGTAAGTTTAAGCCATTCTAAGGAAAAAGAATTGTTGGTCCAGATTCATCTGTCACATCTCCCCTGATCTTCAAAATATTTTTGCTTTGACTGAGGCTTGCCTGGCACTGCTTACACATCATATAAGCTCCAAATCTATCAGAGACTAAACATAGCTCTGGCCCCAAGGCCAAGAAACTTGAAAATCACTTATTTTTCAACCAATCAGAAAGACAAAATTTAAGGCCCCATTCTAATGCATCCAAAATCTTTTAGTGTTTTGATTTGGAATGTTTAAAAAATGTTCAAAGTTAAGAAATTAGGATAAACAAGAGTATTATGGGTCTTAGCTGCTGAATAAAAAGTCCATAAGCCCATTTATTGGTGAACAAAAGTTCTCAAGTTTTTTCTTTGCATAAGATTCTTTTGAACCTAACAGCTTATATAACTTATGGATACAAGTTTTAAACTTAATTAAAATGATTGTCTTTTTTTTTGGCTAAACCAATTTTTAGGACCCAGAATGTTTTTGCACTTGTGTCCTTTTCTAAAATATAATATTTTGTCTTTTCATACTGCAGTCTATTCAAAAATATTTGATTATTACAGCAAGTCTGATTTCTAACAATGATTTCTACTAAGCTTCAAACTTATGGTTTTCTTTTTTAATGTTTTTGAATTGTTATAATTACTTGTTAAAATATATACAAACATATTTTACACTTACCAGTTTTTTGCTCTTTATGCAATTTAATCTCTTTTCATACTGTGTCTTTTCAAAGATGTTGGATTATTAAAGTAAGTCCGATTTCTTCAAAACGATATCTACTAAGCTTCAAACTTTTTATTTTCTTTTTTTGGACTTGTATCCTTTTCTAAAATATAATATTTTGTTTTCCAATGTCCTTCCCAAACATTCCCTGTAAGTTTTTTCTTGATCCCTTGATTTGTCCCTGAGATATTACAGATACACTATTTTGATAGCCTGGGTTGACACACTGCTTTGAGATATATCTCCCTACTTCACCATGAATAGGCTCAAAGTTCTGCTTGGGCTAATAATGTCAAACTTTTAGGTGGATTGGAGACACACCATTTATTGGCTTTACCTCCTCCCTCCAAGACAGAAGTTTCAGATCAATCCTCACAATTTGATTCTGAGGCATTATAGATCTGACATTTTTATAACTTAGATACATGATGTCTTTTGATTTACCTCTGCCAGCTCTCCAAAGTCAAATTTTAAGGGCCATTTTCGCCACCAGTGAAAAGTTCAACTTGTTCCTGCATGCCGTTTCTGAGATTAATTAAAAAAACTTTTTCCACAAAATAAGTTTTTCAAAGAAAAGTAAAGAACTCCATTAAACAAAAAATGAGCAAAAATAAAATCAAATAATCTACCAATTGTGAAACTACCATAAATCAGCATCAATAAAGAAAATGAAACCCAAAACAAGCAGAAATTACAATAAATAACCAAGTCAAACTCAAAACGAGCAGAAATTAACATAAGTTGGGCTCAAAACCCCTATGCCTTCCCAAGGCCAGAACATAATTTGCACTTTACTGAAAAAAATACAAATGAATGTGCATTGTCAGTTTAATATACATATACTGATATTTAGTAATCAAAATGTTAATATTATTTGATTTATTAAAGTTATAAAAGTATAAACATTTATTTTTTTCAGTAAATTGCAAATTATGTTCTGGCCTTGGGAAGGCATAGGGGTTTTGAGCGCAACTTACGTTAATTTCTGCTCGTTTTGAGTTTGACTCAGTTATTTTTTGTAATTTCTGCTCGTTTTGGGTTTAATTTATTTATCAATGTTGATTTATGGTAGTTCTTATATGGAGTTCTTTACTTTTCTTTGAAAAACTTACTTTGTGGAAAAAGTTTTTTTTAAATTAATGTCTGTTCGTTTTATATTGACATAGTATTTTCAGAAAAAAAGAAAATAATACTTTAAATCTTTTCGTTTTTTTTAAGAATTTACAGTTTGGCCTGCTATTTGTTTGCTGGAGAGAAAAAATTCCAGCAATTTTTAAGAACATACACCCTCTTAAAAATCCGGACACAAATAGTAGTGTTTAATTTAGTTTTATACCTCCTCTAGTTGACCTGAAATAGAAAACTTGATATCATTCGCAAAAAAATCTGTTTACTTTCTTTGATAGCTTGGATACACTTACACTATTTTGATTTCTTTAAATTTTAAGAGCAGATGCAGCCCCAAAAGTTTGAAAATAATACCCTCATTTGTTATTGGGATACTACTGAGATGCCTTATTGGGAATTAGCA
Source organism: Artemia sp. Qi Xiang Cuo (assembly GCF_049724085.1). Taxonomy (NCBI): domain Eukaryota; kingdom Metazoa; phylum Arthropoda; class Branchiopoda; order Anostraca; family Artemiidae; genus Artemia; species Artemia sp. Qi Xiang Cuo. The sequence continues at coordinate 40,798,276 of NC_142799.1, forward strand.
TTAACACAGCGCATTTTGATTTAATCTTATGGAAACATTTAGTTTTTAAACATAAAGTCAAATGAGCGGGTGGGCGTGGGAGGGGGATTAGTTTCCCTCCAATCATTTTCGACTATTAAAAAGGGCATCAGCCCTTTCTATTTTCAATCGAATGAGCCCTTTTCGAAGTTCCTACGACAACTCCTTTGATACAAAGTGCCCTGGTCTAAACAACAACAAGAAAAAAATAATACATTATACCCACATCGATCTTTACTATATAAATGTCAAGTCTTACAATTACTTTCGACTATTAAAAAGGGCACTAGGCCTTTCGAATTCCAATCAAATGAGCCTTTTACGAGTTTATACGACAACGCTTCCTATAAACACCTTATATGGCCCCAGGGCATAAATTACAACTCTTACCCTAAGGGCTGTGAGGGTGGTTGTCATCCTCTAAGACCTAGTTTCCAGAACTTTCAACTACGTTACAGAAAATGGCTATCACAAAATTTTGATTGGGTGTATCTGGGAAAATGGTGGGCGTGAGAGGGGCGTTAGTCTTTCTCCAATCGCTTTCAACTATTAAAAAAGGCACTAACCCTTTCAATTTCCAATCAAATGAGCCATTTTGAATTTTCTATGACAACGCTTTGAATAAAAACCTTATATGCCCCCAGGGGATAACTTACAACCCTCGCCCTGAGGGCTGGGAGGGGGGTTGTCATCCTCAAAGACCTAATTTCCAGAACTTTAAACTACGTTGAACAAAATGGCTTTCTAAAAATTTTGATTGAATGTGTTTGGGGGAATGGTGGGCGTAAGAGGGGGGTTAGTTACCATCCAATCACTTTCAACTATTAAAAAGGGCACTATCCCTCTCAATATCCAATTGAATGAACCCCTTTTCAAGTTTTTATGACAAATCTATCATTAAAAACCTTATATGCCCCCTGGGCATAACTTACAACCTTTACCCTGGGGACCCTGGCGTGGAAAGGGTGTTTGTTGCCTTCCAATCACTTTCGACTATTAAAAAGGGCACTAGCCATTTCAATTTCCAATTGAATGAGTCATTTTTGAAGTTTTTACGACAACGCGTTCAGTAAAAGCCTTATATGCCCCGAGTGCATAACTTACAACCCTTGCCATGAGGGCTGTGGGGGAGTGTCCTCCCCCAAAACACAATTTATATCTGGAAATCAACAACGCTGAACAAAATGGCTATCTAAAAATTTTGATTGGACGTGTTTGGGGAAAAGGTGGGCAAAAGAAGGGGGTTAGTTGCCCTCAAATCACTTTCGACTACTAAAAAGAGCACTAGACCTTTGAATTTCCAATTGAATGAGCCCTTTTTCAAGTTTCTACGACAAAGATTTCAATAAAAACTTATATGCCCCCAGGGCATAACTTATAACCATTAATCTGAAGCCTGTGGGGGGAGTGTCCTGCTCAAAGGTATAATTTCCTGAGCTTTAACTGCGCGGAACAAAATGGCATCTCCAAATTTTGATTGGATGTGTTTGGGAAAATGGTGGGCATGGAACGAGTGCTAGTTGCCTTCCAATTGCTTTCGGCTATTAAAAAGGGCACAAGCCATTTCAATTTCTAATCAAATGAGCCCTTTTCGAACTTTCTACGACAACGCGTTCTATAAAAACATTATGTGCTCCCACGGCATAACTTACAACCCTTATCCCGAGGGCTGCTAGGGGGCTATCATCCTCAAAGACCTAATTTCCAGAACTTAAAACTACGTTGAACAAAACGGCTATCTAAAAATATTGATTGGATGTGTTCGGGGAATGATGGGTATGTGGGGGGGGGGGGGCTAGTTGCCCTCCAATCACTTTCGACAATTAAAAAGGGCACTAGCCCTTTGATGTCCAATTGAATGAGCCTGTTTTGAAGTTTCTACGACAACACCTTCTATACAAACCTTATATGCCCCCAGGGCATAACTTAAAACCCTTGCCCTGAGGGTTGTGGGGGAATGTGCTCCTCAAAAACATAATTTCTATCTGGAAATCAACTATGCCTAACAAAATGGTTATTTCAAAATTTGGATTGGATGTGTTTGGGGGAATGATGGGCGTGGGGGGGGGGGGCTCTTTGCCCTTCAATCACTTTCGACTATTAAAAGGGTACTAGCCCTTTGAATTTCCAATCGAATGAGCCTGTTTTGAATTTTCTACGACAACGCCTTCTGTAAAAACCTTATATGCCCCCAGGGCATAACTTAAAACCCTTGCCCTGAGAGTTTTGGGGGAGTGTCCTCCTCAAAAACATATTTTCTATCTGGAAATCAACTACACTGAACAAAATGGCTATCTCAAAATTTTGATTGGATGTATTTGGGGGAATGATGGGCGTGCGGGGGGGGGGGGGCTAGTTGCCCTCCAATCACTTTTGACCATTAAAAAGGGTACAAGCTCTTTGAATTTCCAATCGAATGAGCCTGTTCTGAAGTTTCTACAACAACGCCTTCTATAAAAACCTTTATGCCCCCAGGGCATAACTTAAAACCCTTGCCCCGAGGGTTGGGGGAGTTTCCTCCTAAAAAAACATATTTTCTATCTGGAAATCAACTACGCTGAACAAAATGGCTATCTCAAAATTTTGATTGGGGATGTTTGGGGGAATGATTCGAGTGGGGGGAGGGGCTAGTTGCCCTCCAATCACTTTTGACCATTAAAAAGGGTACAAGCTCTTTAAATTTCCAATCGAATGAGCCTGTTTTGAAGTTTCTACAACAACGCCTTCTATAAAAACCTTTATGCCCCCAGGGCATAACTTAAAACCCTTGCCCTGAGGGTTTTGGGGGAGTGTCCTCCTCAAAAATACATTTTCTATCTGTAAATCAACTCCACTGACCCCCCGGGATATCACCAAATGTGGATTGTATGGGTTTGGGGGACGGCGGCGTGGGGGGGGAGGGCCTAGGTGACCTCCAATCAATTTTGACTATTAAAAAGGGAACTAGACAGTCCAATTTCCAATCGACTGAGCCTTTTTCGAAGTTTCTACGACAACTCCTTTCATACTAGGTGCCCGGGTGGAGAAAAAACACATTGTGCCCACATTGTTCTTTACTTAGGCAGCACTAGCGCGCTGCCTATGAAAATGTAGACGCACTGTTTCAATGAACTGGGCATGTATTGTTACTTTGGTCTACATTTCTACGTCAGTGGGAATTGATTGTAGTCCACCAGGGGCAGGGGAATTAAAGTCGAGTATTTTGCAGTAGGCATCAAGACATGGCTAATTGTAGAAAAGGCCAAGACAGATAGTGCAAGTAATTGAGAGGTAAATCTGGGATAAGCCCTTTTTAGGATTTTATAAAAATGATGTCATTTCATTTGTAGATAGATAAGTCTATCTATCATCCATCCATGGGTCATTCCTAGGGCAGAACTAAGGAAGACAGTCATAGAATTAAGGGATGAAAGATTGGATTGATGTTCCCTCTGGTCCATCCCTCTCCCCTGATCAAAGTTTGAATTCCACTGGCTCCCCAAAACATTCCTTGAATGCTTCAACTTTGTCCACAGCCATTTAAAAATTAATCAATTCTGATCATCAGGCAAAACGTAGTGTCTTGTTATTAAAATATTTTAAATTTCATTTTTAGGTCCAAAAAATTTACATTTGTGCAACAGCTTTCAGAATGGATTGTCAAGTGACAACTCCTAGGATTGAATCAATTGCAACTCGAGGCATTCTTGCCACCAATGATGGAAGTCCTGGACATGACAGAAGTCCTGCTAAAGCTAACCATGTCAATTTTGATGAAAAAGTGGATGAGTCCAAAGAAAAAAGAGAAAGATTTTTAACAGCCAAATATGGATCTCACCAAATGAGTCTTATTCGTAAAAGGCTTAGTGTAGAAATGTGGATGTACGACAGACTGCAAGATCTGTATGGATGTACGGTAAGTCTCTTTCACTTGTTTTTACACTTTTTTTTACTTTTTTTTGCATTAGGAATTTGGTGATAGCAGGTTTTTAATTTATTTCTCTCATTATAGGATTACTCGTCAGTATTAATTGACTGCCCGCTTTTTAAATCAGCAGCTTTAAAGATCATAACGCCCATTTGTGTATGATAAAGGAAAACAACAGAAAATGTCTGCTTGATTTGCTTTGTTGAATTTGTTCTTCATTTTTGTGTAATTTGCACGTTTAAGAGATTTTTACTATCAAATGCCCCCCCCCCTCTCCTAGAGACTGCAGTGCATCGTATGAGAGGCCAAGGTCGCTTTGGCTTGTTTTATGGATGCCGAAGATAGTTGAATCTATCGTTTTGTCAAACTAGGATAGTTTGACAAAATGGCCAGCAAGGAACAGAGAGCAGGATGTCCTGGTTTGGCTAGGTCATAAAGAATGACCTAAAATCTTATAAGGTTTCTTGTTTGGTGTCCAAAAGGGAGTAGTGATAACACATTTCTTGTATAGTACCCTTGAGAGTAATAGGAACAAATAGGGGCATACTACTGCTAATTTGAATTGTTGACCGTCCTGTCCAGTATCTGACCATGTGACAGGATGTTTTCGAGAATAGGCTGCCGAGATTGGATGAACTGCAGCCAGTAATATCTGACAAAATTCTGTCTGGGGGAGAGAGTAGCACCACTTTTATTTTAAAGCCATGATTAGACTTGCGGTGTTATTTGCTTGTTATCTTGTTCTTGATACTATAGCAATGTGTTCTGTCTTGCTGGAGGTCCTCTTGGCCCGGTCTAGAACCAGCAAGACCGGGCCTCTTGGCCCGGTCTTGCTGGTTGGTCCTTATTGAGATCCCTTTGGTCCAGTCAACTTACCCTGAAAGTTCATGCGAGTGCGAGATAAGCAATGTTTTGCATATTTGGGATGTTTCTAATCGATACAATCCAATTTTATCAAAATACTTTCTTATCTGCGGTTCGTTTCGCCCAGTGTGTATGCCCAATAAGTTGCAAGCTAATTAGAGACAAAGCCATGTTGGCTTATTTTGAGCATCACGAATCAATACTACAGATGGTTTCAGCAGAGTTAGTCGAGGGTCAACAAGTTTTTTTCTATTTCTAGGCCCCATCTCTTCCCTCCCAACGAAATTGTTTTACACATGGACCAGTAAAACCGTGAAAAATATTTCTTTCGGATCGTAATTTTTACGGTTCCCTGTTCCTCCCAATTCAACATTTTCTTTAATTAATGTCCACTCGGCAAGAGACCTGCGGCTTTAAGTTTAACGCCGCAAAAAAAAAAAAAAAAAAAAAAAGTGTTGGTGTTTTTAGGGTGCCATTTTTAGGTGAGGGATTATATTTTTTTCCATTTTTTTTGCGAATTCTAGTCCCCTTGATCTGAAGACTAAGATATAAGTTTCAAGCCAATCGGATTTTTTTTTCTGGTCCCAGTGATTGGGGGCCCGTTGCTCAGCCTAAATGCTGCTGGAACGGAGGACTACAGCAACAACGACATGTACAAACACATGAGTTAGTTAATTTCTAGTTAATAATTAAGTTTCTCTCGGTTTTCCTTGGGGTTGATGTAACTGGATTGGGCTGGATGTTTAATTGAGTTGGTGGAATCATGTGCTACTGCCCTGCCTAGCTTTTGATTTTGGGGATTGTTAAGGTGGGTGACTGGATAATGGATCCTGTTTCTATTCACCAGCTGCGACGATGATTCTTTTCACAACTCCCAAACCGTTAGGGTAATAACGACCGAGATAATGATGTAATATTAAACAATACTGTCAGGTTACTTGAGCTTCCAACAACAGAAAAAATGGTAAATATCTGCCTGGTAAATATGATAGGAACCGAGAATAAGCACTCCCTCTTATGCCAATATGAGATAGTTTCCAAAGAAGAATCTTGTGTGTTAATGAGTTGAATATTTTTCATACATCGAGAAAAAGAGCACCAGGTATCAGACCAGAGTCAAGAGCTGAATTTAAATGATTCGAAAGAGATGCACATGCATGCTCAGTTGACCGCTTTGCCCTAAAACCAAACTAAAAATCACGAAAAGAATGTTTGGAATAAAGAAAATAAAGAAGTCGAGAAAGCAGTTTAAAAACAATTACTATGATAAAAAAGCGTAATAAAAAAGTATTACACTGATAAGAGAGATATGGGACGATAACTTGCGGGATCATTCCGTGAAACACCTTTAAAAAGAATAATAACACAATTAACTGCACATCCTTGCACCAAGCTTGACGCACGTTGTCACGGTTGGCACAGTTTCACCACGCTTGGCATAGTTATGTTACGCCCCACCTGGTGTACATTATTTTCGAGAGTCGGCAACTCCTCGTAGCCAGCTACCCCATTTTTTTTCTTACTGCGTTTCAGGAAAAAAAAACTTTATGATAAAAAAATTTTCCATTAATTAAAAAAAATTCCATAAACGTTTTATCCATTTTCCTGCCGTCGTCCGTTCTTTTTATGTTGTGATGATAACTAATAACTGTCATTGGTCATTTCTCTATATTATATGATTCAATCAAACAGTGCGTGGTAACGAACTGTAAGTAAGGAGCGACCCGGCTCAATAGTACCCGAAACTCTAAAAACCGGAATTTTGATGCACATAGATACATCAATAGAATCAGATTTTTATGCTGATTTAAAATATATAGGTTTCATTAAGTTTAGTTTTATCCATCAAAGGTTATGCGCCTGAGAAAATTTGCCTTATTTTCGAAAATAGGGGGAAACACCCCCAAAAAGTCATAGACCTTTAATATAAATCACACCATCGGATTCAGCGTATCAGAAAAACCTACTGCGGAAGTTTCAAGCTCCTATCTGCAAAAATGTGGAATTTTGTATTTTTTGTGAGAAGAAATTATTCGTTTTTAATTTTTTTGTCAGAAGAAATTATTCGTTATTCGAAGATTTTTTTTTTCCCAGGGGTGATCGTATCGATCCAGTAGTCCTGGAATATCGTAAGAGGGGTCATTTGAACGGGAAATTAAAAGTTCTAGTGCCCTTTTTAAGTGACCAAAAAAATTGGAGGACAACTTGGCCCCCTCCAACGCTCATTTTTCCCAAAGTCACCCAATCAAAATTTTGAGACAGCCATTTTGTTCAGCATAGTTGGAAATCTGATAAATATGTCTTTGAGGATGACTTAATCCCCCACAGTTTCCGGAGGAAGGGCTGGAATTTATGAACTTTGCCCATTGTTTACATATAGTATTGGTTAGTGGGAAGTGTAAAGACGTTTCAGGAGGGACTTTTTTCTGATGGGGGGGGGGGGTGTTGGAGGAGGAGGTTACGGGGGTGGATCCTTCCATGGAGGATGTTTCCTTGGGGGAAGCGACATTTCTATGAAGGGGGCGTCGGATTTTCCAGCATTATTTAGAAACCAATCAGAAATTAAATAAAAAAAAACAAGTTTTTTTCAACTGAAAGTAAGGAGCAACATTAAAGCTTAAAACGAACAGAAATTATTACGTATAAGAGGGGATTCCCCCCCTAGTCAATACCTCGCCCTTTTCGCTAAAGTATTTTTTAGTAGTTTCAAAAAAGCTATCAATTCTAATTAACCGGCTTTTGTGATTCAGGGGTTGGTGATTCGAACAAAATTCGAACTTTTGCGTAAAGAGCAAGGTATCGACTAGGGGGCAAACTCCCTAATATACATAATAAAACATACAAATATAAAAGTTCGTTACGTAACTTAATACGTAAGTTACGTCAGAACAAAATTTCGAGAAAGCCATTTAGCCAAAAAAGTAAAATTAATACGCAAATTTTGTTTTACTCATTCATGTACGGTGAGCCAAAATCAAAGCTGCATTAATTCAAAAACGTTTAGAAATTAAATAAAAAAAAACAAGTTTTTTTTAACTGAAAGTAAGGAGTGACATTAAAACGAACAGAAATTATTCCGTATATAAAAGGGGCTGTCCCTTCCTAAATACCTCGCTCTTTACGCTAAAGTTTGAATCTGTCACACAACTTTGTTTTTTAAAACAATAAAAACTTTAGCGTAAAGAGCGAGGTATTGAGGAGGGGACAGCCCCTTTCATATACGGAATAATTTCTGTTCGTTTTAAGTTTTAATGTCGCTCCTTACTTTCAGTTAAAAAACTTGTTTTTTTTATATAATTACATAAAGAACTAAAATATCCAATGATCATTATTACTTCTTTATTAAATAAAGATCTAAAATATCTGCAATGATCCATTTTGGGTTGAAGGCAATAAAAAATGAAAACTATAGAATAGAAATAAGAATGGTGATAATGAGATTGAGAATGGTAATAGAAAATGAAACCAATAACTGGTTTTAACGGTCTTTATATCAGACAATTAGCTTCGGCTTGGTGGAAAACTACATTTTAGCTATATTTTGATTAAATATGCAGTTGGTATTTTGGTTAGGTATTTAATGTAATGCATTCAGTGCGTCCCCCTACTATAATTCTTTGTTTTAGTTTTCATAGTTTTGTTACTTAAGTGTTTGTTACTGTTGTATTTTCATCATATTTTGTTTTATTTCATTAGATTTCACCAAACTTCACTTCTCGAGTGTGTACCATTTAATACATAAGTACAGAATAAATATATAATATAATTAATGATAATTGTCTATCAGAACGCTCTTTATGGTACACCTCTTTCGCAATAATATCATTCAGGTATCATTTAACGAATTTTAGTATGAATTATCAATCGGCAATTTTGACAATGTTACAGTGACATTGTAATTAGTTGGCACCGTTTCAGCTCGTAATTGATATGTGAATTATGTGCAATAAATCTCAACATGTTATTTTACCATTAAAGCAAAAATGAAATTATGTGCGAACAGAAACTAAATTAAATGGTATTTTGTAATCTAAGACTACCCATATGGCTATGCTATAAGTGAACGGAACCCTTCATTTTAAAATGATAAATTTTTGCACTATTCTGATCATAGTCGCAGCAGTAGCTGCAACCTAGTAAAGAGCGAACCACATCCCATAGTAACCCAAAGTTGAGAACCGGTTTACTGTCTGCATTGACAATTAGCTTTGGCTCAGCGAAAAACTAAGGTGTAAGTATATTTTGATTAAATATTTAGTTGGTATTTTGGTTAGGTATTTAATATAATTCTTTCTGGGCGGCCTGCTTTCCATAATTCTTTGTCCCAGTTTCCATAATTTTGTTAATAAAGTACTCCTTATGTTGGTATATTTTCATTATATTTTGGTATATTTCATTAGGATTAACCATTAGGCAACCCGATTTTTCTTACAGTGCGTTATTTTTGAGTGTGTTTCGTTTAACACACAATTACCAAAAAACTACCTAATGAGAAAAAAATTGAAATCTGACAATGGAATGGTAACTATTATTTCGGTTAATCTTAAAAGTGAAAGTTTATTGCGAAAACAAATTTATAGTGATTTCGAAAAAGAACCTGAAACTCCTCGAAAATGGCGTAAGATCAAAATAAAAATGCACTATTGGAATCAGCATGGTTGAAAACCTGGCATAGAATAATTGTACTCCTCCGCCTTGAATAACAGGGAAACGACTTTTTTGTATGGGTAGTACTGATGCTACTCTTTTTTCTTCTTTTTTTTCTACCAGGGTTTGCGGCTTGCCCGAACATCATATAGAGAGATGTTTAATGGCTCATTCGAATGGAAATTAAAAGTTCTAGTACCATTTATAAGTGACCAAAATGATTGGAGGACAGCTAGCCCCCTCCCCAAAGTCGCCAGATCAAAATTTTGAGATAACCATTTTGTTCAGCATAGTTGATAGGCCCAATAACTATTCTTCTGGATATGACATCACCCTTCGTAGTCCCTTGGGGAAGTGCTGTAAGTTAAGCAATGAAGTCTTTGTTTTGTGCAGGCTAATCATATAATTTTATGCTCATAAGAGAACGTCCTGTCTTTGTGGGGTCGGTTTTGTATTTTCATTAAAGCAATAGGTCTTCATTAATCTTGATTATTATGGTGATTTTTTGTTGTTGTTGTTTATCTTCTGACTGATAAAAACACACTGCCCGAAATAAAAAATGTTTTCAGTAAAGTTTTCTGACTCATCACTATCACTAGAACGTATGCATTACTATCACTAGAACACTAGTATAAATATTGGTTTATGTAAGTCTGATGTATTTTCTTGGTTAATTCTGTGCATCATATGGTTGTGTCCGAGAAGTCGCAGAAAAGACATTGAATTGAAATGGATGGTTCCTCCTCTCTTCCTGCAAGGACTCAGGAGGCTTCTTATAATCACAATACCACTTGGTTTATATAAGATGTATCCCATTAATATCCTTTAAGAACTTGCATATCAACTTAAATCCATCAACACAGTCACTGTTCAAGCCCGCTCCACTTAGTATGTCACTACTCTGTCGAATTTTTTTTTCTCTAATAAACTGTCCAATATCCTTCCTCTTGTCTTCTGTTCCCGCACATTCAAATAACAGATCTTCATTATAAAAACGGCTCTATATTTCTGAATTCCTGCATGACCTGACCTTAGTCTAAATATCACCCTGGCTTCAGATTTACTTAGCGGTCCATTTATTCTCTTTTCGATTTGCCATTCTTTCTTTTGTATAACTAACATATTTGTTGAGAACGCACAGCTGTCCTCGAATGTCTTTATTCTCGATTTCTTTATCACTTCTCCAATTTGATTAACCATCCTGGGCGTGATACCTACTAATGTTTGCACGTCTTCTATGGATGCTTGTTTTGCTGCAGTGTCAGACATTCCATTTCCACTAATGTTCGCATGCCTCTGTACCCAATCCAATGTGAAGTTTACTCCCTTTTCCAGTAGTTTCTGTAATTCTTCATGACAAAAGATCACTTCGGGAGCTACTTTATTTGCTAGATAAAATTCTTGATTGCCTCCAAACCACTTTGTGAATCCGAACAGATTCTATATTTTTCACCTGTGGGTCCCAAATCTATTAGATATTTCACTACTTTGGCTATTGCAACTATTTCCGCTTGAAAAACTGTAGTTGTATGACTTAATTTAATCAGTTTAATTATATTCTTGGAGGGAATTACAAAAGCAGCCCCCACTCTATAATCCACTTTGGATGCACCTGTGAAGATATCCACAGTGTCAAGATATTGCATTTTTTTTTTGTCATCTTGAATGATTGATCATAATCTAGAGTATCCCACTTTTCAAATTCAGTATTGCACTGGTATGGGATGGATCCACCCTGAGGGGTTATGAACATAATGGACACTCAACATTGATGTCAACTGACAATCCATATGAAACCCTTCCATTATCTCCTTTGCCCTCACAATACCGAATAGTTTTTTTCCATGAACACCACAACCTTCCCTCTTTTAGCATTCTTGATTTAGTGGGATTCGACTGGTCAGCTATCCATGTCTTCCGTAAAAACTTTAATGTTACTATGTCTCTCCTGCTACCTAGCTTCTCAATCATACTTTCTGATTCGAGAAAGCTCCGTGGAGCTTTCTCGAAGGTGTAAAAGCTATCCTTAAAGCAATGTATTGAATAGTTTCCAGCTCCTCTAACAACGACTTGGACGCTGCCATATAAATTATTCCTCCATATTCCAATTTCGCTCTTATGTATTTTATATAAAATTCCATCAAAAAGTCGGGCTTTGGCCCAAAATTTGCTCCACATAACATTTTCATAATATTTAATCTTTTGGCACATGTTTTCTTTAATTGTCTTATATGAGCTTTAAACGTCAGCCTTCTATCAATGGTAATTCCAAGCAGTTTAAATTCATTCACGGTTTCAATTTGTTCCCCATTTAGAAAAAGACACAGAGCAGAGTACTTTTTTGTTCGCGTGATTACCATTGCTTTGGTTTTCTCGACTGAAAACTGCACACAATTTTCCATGACCCACGTTTCCATTAATTTTATTTTCTCCTGGGCCACTCGTTGCCCCTCCTCCATACTATCACACACTATCCTTATTCCATTATCATCAGCGAAAATTCCAGCTCTATCCTCCCTGTATCCAGTGGTATATGAAATTCACTTATATTGTAATAATCTGGCCCCAATGAGACGTTTTCTCATTACCTTTCTTTCCGAACATGCTTTACCCACTTTTACTGTCACTTCTCGTTCACGTAAATAATAATAAGAAAATCTTAGTAAACGTCCTCTAACCTTTGCTGCAATCACTCCTTCTAGTATATGTCGATGAACCACACTATCAAAAGCACTACTCACGTCAAAGAACACTGCTAAACAGATTTTCCTATTTTCCAAACAATATACTGCATCATTTACAAACATTTGTAAAACTTCTATAGTAGTTCTGTTCTTTCTAAACCCAAATTGAACATCTTTCAAAGTATTTGTTCTTTCCACTTTCCATGTAAGCCTCACTTTAACTATTCTTTCATAAACTTTTCCTAACAGAGGTAGTAGAGTGATCATCCTTAAGTTTTCCGTTTTTGAATTATCTTTGCCTTATTTAGCATAATCCCCGTAGTAGCATAATATTTGTAGGCATGAATATATAATGAGTCGGAGGTAATAGGCTTGAGATTGTCTGTTCAGGATTTCGACTCTTGTTGATAGAAGAGCATCACCAAGTGCTAAAAACCATGTTTTGAACAAGATGGGTCCAGGATTGCACAAAACCCCCAGTGATGGAGGTTCTAGGGACTTCTTATTGTCTAGTTAGAAGCTAGCTTAAGCACTTCGGGGTACACTTGAGAAAATATGAGATCCCCGTCCTGCACTAGTATCGGGGATCATTGATTTTCCTGAGCCCATAAAAGTTTCAATGACTTAAAGAACATGAAAATTGGAACTTGGAATGTTACGACGTTATAAAATGACTATCATGTCGACATTTTAACTGACGAATTCGGATGGTTCGAGTTGGACTTATTATGAGTTACAGAAGCTCTTATTCCAGGGGCAGAATGTATTAAATTAGGGTATATAGAATTTGTTTATTCAGACAGGAAAGATGGGGTATATAGACATGGAGCAGGGCTTATGAGGAATAAGGAAGCTGCTAAGTCTTGTTTATGTTGGGAAGGTATTAAAAATAGAATACTAATTGCTCATTTTATGACTAGAAAGTTCAGGGTATCAGTTATAGTAGTATATGCCCCAGTAGAACCGTCTGATGGAGATACTAGTGACTCAGATGAATTTTACTTACAGTTACAGGAGCAAATAGACAAGGTCCCAGGTAGAAACATGATGTTATTGCTGGGAGATTTTAACGCCCAGGTTGGTAGAAATAAGGATAGATGGTATCCCAGCTTAGGTAAATTTCTTGTAGGAAAAGAAAACAGTAATGGATACAGACTTTTGCAATTTTGTAGGTATAACAATCTAGTTCTAACCAATACGGTGTTTGGTCATAACATGGCCCATAAGATAACATGGTATTCGCGTGATGGTGAGACAGTAAACGTTAGTGATTATGTTATAGTAAACCGAAGACTGGTAGGATCAATACAAGATACTAGGGTATATGGGAGTGCTGTTATTGATGTTAAAAGTAAAGATCACCATCTAGTAGTGTCAAGGGTTGATTTAAAGCTGAAATATCGGAAGGGTAATTACCTCCCGGGAAATTATGATGTTTGTAGACTCCAGGATGAGAATTTGAGAGAAACTTTCCAGGAACAGTTAAATACTATTCTTGGGAGTTTAAAATTTGATAATGTGGAAGATGGTTGGAATAATTTTAGAAAAATAATTTGTGAAGTTGCTGAAGATGTATTAGGGAAGAAAGCTAGAACTGCAGCTAAGAATATTAGTGAAAAAGCTTTATGTTTAATAGAAAGGAGAAGGGACTGGTACAAAAATTATCTGAGTGATAGATCGCATGAAAACAAAACAAATGTAAAGAAAGTGGAGAAAGCATTGAAATATGAACTAAGGAGGTGTAAAGTGGAGGCCATGGATAAAATTGCCGAGGATTTAGAAGATGCAGCTAGACGGCATAATAGTAAAATATTGTACTGGCACGTTAACAAATTGAGAGGTAGTAGTCAATCCGGACTTGTCCCAGTGAAAGATAGGAATGGGGTGGCAATTAGCGATAAGGAAAAAGCTATAGCGAGATGGGCAGAACATTTTGAGAACTTGCTTAACCGAGATAGAGTTGCAGGAAAAAATATAGAGGAAAATGAAAAAGTTTGTGATCCTTTGGATGTAACGGAAGATTTGTTTTGTGGGGAGGAATTAGCAACAGTACTAAAAGTATTAAAGAATAATAAGGCTCCAGGTGCTGATAGGGTAGTAAATGAGTTTCTTAAATATGGTGGCTCTGAGGTTAGAAATAAGTTATTGAAGATTATGAATATGATTTTTGAAAAAGGGGAAGTACCTAACGATTTTAGGAAAACCTTAATTAAGCCACTTTATAAGAAAGGTGATAAAAGTGAGTGTGGTAATTATCGAGGCATTAGTCTGGTCTCTGTAGGTTGTAAATTACTTAGTAATATGATACTTTTTAGACTGAGTGATGCCGTAGACAAAGTTTTAAGAGAAGAGCAGTGCGTTTTTAGAAAAGGTAGAGGATGTGCTGACCAAATTTTCACTCTTAGTTTAATAATTTAGAAGTGCCTAATTTTTCAAACACCTTTGGTCCTCATTTTGATGGATTATTAGAAATCGTTATATTTTGTTTATTGAATAGCTTTGTTAGTTTTTTTATCCTTATATGATATAAAATACAAATAAATAAAATTGATTAGTACAATTTAAAAGAGTAAAAATTCTGCGGTTAAGGTAGTAAATGAGGTTAGCAGCTGGTTTTTTATTAAATTAGGATTTAAGCAGGATTGTGTTCTATCCCCCTTTATATGGATTATTTTGATGGACTTTGTTTTAAGGAGCACAGGAAAGGCAATGGGAGACCACGGAATCAAATGGGGAGGAAAAAGTCTCCTGGACTTGGATTATGCTGATGATTTAAGCATCCTAGATGAAAGTGTGAGCAAAATGAATGAAGTTTTAGAGGTTTTGCGAGTTCAGGGTGCTAGTATTGGTTTGAAAATTAATGTTAGGAAACGTTGGGTAATGAATGTTATGAAACGTTGGGTAATGAAAAGATTGATCAGATGGGCAGCTTCACTTACCTTGGTAGTATTATTAGTAAAGATGGTGGGAGCAGTCAAGATGTTAAAAATAGAATAGCCAAGGCTCAGGGTGTTTTTTTCACAGTTAAAAAAAAGTCTAGAAGAATAGGAAGATAAGTCTGCAAACCAAGATTAGAATCTTAGAAGCTAGAGTGATGGCAATGGTCAAATATGGCTCTGAAGCATGGATGCTCCAAAAAGCGGATGAAGATTTGCTAGATGTTTTCCAGAGAAATTGCTTAAGGATTGTTCTGGGTACCCGGCTGACTGACCGTATTTCAAACAATAGGCTATACAAAAAATGTGGTTCAATACCGCTTTCTAGGTCTATAATGAAAGAATGGTTGAGGTGGTTAGGGCACGTTGAGCGGATGAAGGATGACAGATTGCCCAAGATTGTTCTTTTCGGCCAACCAACTAGGGCTAAACGGAAAGCAGGTCGTCCCCGTCTGGGGTTGGAGGACGTCATAAAGAAAGATTTAAAGGAAATGGAAACTTCGTGGGCGGGTGTAAAAAGGGAGGCTTTGAATAGATTGGGGTGGAGGAGGAGCGTGCGTAGCTGTGTTGGCATCAGGCGGCTTGGTGCTGCGATGAGTTGTTAGTAGTAGTAGTTTGCCTTATTTAGGAATCATAGTAACTACCCCATCCTTCCATATTTTTGGAAATTTTTTCGTCTTCCCAGTCTTTGTTAATAATTTCTAACAATGTTTTTATCCATTTGTCACTTAAATGTTTGATATACCGTGGGGAAATCATGTCTAAACCTGGTGCTGTTAATGGTAACTTTCGAATCACATTCTTTAACTCCTCTACCTTAAAATATCTGTTATAATCCATATAATCTTTCATTTCAGAGAGTCTTATTACCTTAGCAAATGTAAATTGTTCATCATCCTTAAAATCGTCTGGTCTTCCAATCACTGACTCTACAAAATCTACTGCTTTATTCGCTTTTTTTGTTCTTACACTAACTCCTCTCCATTAAAAATCAAGGGTGGGTTACCATTATCATCTGTCTTCCCTGTAATCAATTTTTTCACTGTTTTGTACACTCTACTTGCAGGCTGTCTAAAATCCAACTTCTCCAAAAAATTTTGATATGAAATTTTCTTTGCTTCCACTGTTTGGCGTCTAAAATCTTCTTTGACAGATTAAAAAAATTTCAAAGTTTGGAAGCTGATTGTACCTTCTTCTTGCCTCTAATAGCTGTTTCTTTGCAACTGTACATTCATTGTTCCACCAAACACTCAGTTTACGGTGAATAAGAACTCTTTTACTTTTTGGAGCCAGTTCTTGTGCTATTTCTAAGAGTGAGTTTTGAAATGCATCTATCTTTCCATCGTCATCTTCACAACCGTTCACTTGTGACTAAACGTCTGTTTCTTGTAATTTTTTCTTAAAATCTTCCCAGTTAATCTTCTTTAAACTCACTTTGCTACCTTCTTCATGATTTTTGCATACACTATTATCTTGAGAAATCTCTACCATAATGGGAAAATGATCACTATATAGGGTGGATTCCTTGTCACTTGTTATTGATACTTTTGGTGCCAATGAAGCTGATCCTATGGCCAAGTCTATGGTCACTGATCTTCCTATTCTGCTATTGATTCTAGTTGGTAAATCCTTTGGAGTAAACAGGCGGATATCTGAGTTTTTCATTAAAAACTCAAAGACTGTTCTCCCATTTCTATTATCACTTCCGCATCCACACCAAAGACCATTGTGCGCATTTAAATCACCTATAATCATTAGTTTCTCCCTTCCAGGCACCGTTTCTGTAATTTTTTCTCGACCTCGATCGCTTAAAAGTAAATTACTGTCTGGGATATAAATATTGAATATATTCAGCTTTACTTTGTTTTTAAGATATATTTTGCATTCAACAACCTCCATTTGATAATCCTCCTTTATTGACAAATAAATTGGGATATAGTTGATTTCCTTATTAATTCCAATAATCATTCCACCTCTCTCTTTATTCCATCTATCTAGTCTCACTATATTATAATCTCTGAATGATGGATTTATATATGGTTTCAAATAAGTCTCTTGAATGCAAAACACGACAATTATTCTTAATGCAATAGTCTTAATGCAATAGTCTAGTACTAAATCCTTATTCACTTTAACTAATGGTCTTGCATTCCAAGACATAATTTTTATGTATGATTTAACAGCCATTTATTTACACACTGATTCAAAATAAGGCTGCTAATCATTTGCATGATTCCCAAACTTTCAATAAAATTACAGAGTTTATCTACTTTTTCTCTGATATGCAGTTTCTCTATGCTTAAATTTCTGGTGACAACACTAGACCAATCACAATCTTGTTTATAGTATTATT
Source organism: Artemia sp. Qi Xiang Cuo (assembly GCF_049724085.1). Lineage (NCBI taxonomy): Eukaryota > Metazoa > Arthropoda > Branchiopoda > Anostraca > Artemiidae > Artemia > Artemia sp. Qi Xiang Cuo. The sequence continues at coordinate 40,815,685 of NC_142799.1, forward strand.
CACTATTCTTTGCTGCATCTGACCAATTTCTTTATCCGTAACAGACACGTTGATTTTTGCTTGTTGTTTATATGCCTGTTTGTTAGTCACTTCAGCATATGGCCTATAAGCTATTTCAGCTCTTCTAAAACTCATTTGATGTCTTTCTGCAACTTTTAGAATCTCGGTATTCCTTTGTCTGACACTACATTGCATTGAAGTTGATGGGTGGTTACCATAGCGATTGTATAAAGATGTTTTATTTTGTAGATTGTTGTTCTTCAGTTGACACAGTCCAGATGCATGCTTGCCAGCACATCTTATGCAAATTTCTTCTTTTGCAGGGAAATATTTCTTTACATGGTCATATCTTTGGCACTTATGACATTGTAGTAATTGTCTCTTATATTCATGTACAATCTGTCTCCTCCCCCCATCTAGACAACTGGAGGAAGGAAATTATTTTCAAATGTTAGCAATATTGCAAGACTGTCTTCCATTTTTTTAGTCTCTCTGTTAAATCTTTTTGCCTTTTGGCCCCAATTATTGCAATTGGGCTATCTAAACTATCTAAAATGTCATCCTCTGAAACGTTCTCCCTTTATTATCCCTCTTACTGTCTCACCTTTTCTCTTAGCCTCTATTGCCAAGCCACACATTTGACTTCGCTTCAAAATTTTCTCAGCTGCTATTTCATATTTCACAAAAATAAACATTTTCCTTCTTTCAGCAAAATTTCGAACTCGAACTTGTTTTCTTTTAATAGTTCTTTCATGCACTTTGAGAGTCTGAAATCTTCGGGCAATATTTTTGATTCCTCTTCCTCCTTTACTTCAATGACCATTCCGATCTTGAAAAGCTCTTCTTCTGGGATTTCAAATTCTTTATTGATATTTAATTTTACTGACACCCACTGTATAGGGGTTAACACAATCGAACATGTCTATTTCCTGTTCATTATATCCTGCTCTGCTGCTTGGTAGGGGTGGATACTCCTGATCAAGTAGTGGACTATATCTATTTCGCGTGGGTACCATTGATACATAGGATGATACACTGGGTAAGCACATGTTATTAGGGCGATTAGATTGGATTGATATAAACATTTTCCCATACTGGTTAACTACAGGCATTGTTGTTAGTCCTTGCATATTTTAGTAGCCATAGGGGATTTTGACCGGAACCCCTGATGGCTCCATTATTGTCCACTTTCCTCTTCTTGCAACAAATATTCTTCAAGTCTTTCTAAATTGACAATATTGTTATATCCTTCCACACTGGAGCTCTAATCCGTCCTTTTCAATTCTGTGGCGATTGAATTCGATAACATTAAAATGTCTCAAATTCACAATCAGTAATTTACTTTAATCTTTTCTTCCTCCCGCAGAAAAAACATGCCACAGAATATACCAATTTTCATAACTTGAATTCGAAACGGTTAAATGAGCATTTTATAACATGATTTGCTTATTCTTTGGTTGGGTTTGTAACCTAATAGCTTCCTTAAAAATGTGGTTTATGATCTTTGTCTGTAGTCATATATATTTGTTTTTAATGATTTAAATATGCCACGATCTAACGGAAGGGTTTGTCATGAGTCTGGTCTCTGTAGGTAGTAAATTACTTAGTAATATGATACTTTTTAGACTGAGAGATGCCGTAGAGAAAGGATTAAGAGAAGAACAGTGTAGTTTTAGAAAAGGTAGAGGATGTGTCGACCAAATTTTCACTCTTAGGCTAACAATTTAGAAGTGCCTGAGTTTTCAAACACCTTTGGTCCTCAGTTTTAAAGATTATGAGTAAGCGTTCGATTCTGTTGATAGAAGAGCTTTAGCGAATGTTTTATCCTTGTACGGTATACCAGACAAATACGTTAAAGTGATTAGTGCTATGTACGAGAATAACACTGCTGCGGTTAAGGTAGGAAATGAGGTTAGCAGCTGGTTTTGTATTAAATCAGGAGTTAAGCAGGGTTGTGTTCTATCCCCCTTGGTATGGATTATTTTGATGGACTTTGTTTTAAGGAGCACAGGAAAGGCAATGGGAGACCACGGAATCAAGTGGGGAGGAAAAAGTCTCCTGGACTTGGATTATGCTGATGATTTAAGCATCCTAGATGAAAGTGTGAGCAAAATGAATGAAGTTTTAGAGATTTTGCGAGTTTAGGGTGCTAAAAATTAATTTGAAAACTAATGTTAGGAAGACTAAGTCACTAAGGCTAGGAATAAGTGAAGATGAAAAGGTGACGTTGGGTAATGAAAAGATTGATCAGGTGGGCAGCTTCACTTACCTTGGTAGTACTATTAGTGAAGATGGTGGGAGCAATGAAGATGTTAAATATAGAATAGCCAAGGCCCAGGGTGTTTGTTCACAGTTAAAAAAAGTCTGGAAGAATAGGAAGATAAGTCTGCAAACCTAGATTAGAATATTAGAAGCTACTGTGATGACAGTGGTCAAATATGGCTCTGAAGCATGGACGCTCCGAAAAGCGGATGAAGATTTGCTCGATGTTTTCCAGAGAAATTGCTTAAGGATTGTTCTGGGTACCCGGCTGACTGACCGTATTTCAAACAATAAGGTATACGAAAAATGTGGTTCAATAGCGCTCTCTAGGGCTATAATGAAAGAAAGGTTGAGGTGGCTAGGGCACGTTGTGCGGATGAAGGATGAAAGATTGCCGAAGATTGTTCTTTTCGGCCAGCCGTCTAGGGCTAAACGGAAAGCAGGTCGTCCCCGTCTGAGGTGGGAGGACGTCATAAAGAAAGATTTAAAGGAAATGGGAACTTCGTGGGCGGGTGTAAAAAGGAAAGCTTTGAATAGATTGGGGTGGAGGAGGAGTGTGCGTAGCTGTGTTGGCCTCAGGCGGCTTGGTGCCGCAGTGAGTTGTTAGTAGTAGTAGTAGTAGTCTGGTCATAATATAATTTCAGTCTCGTATTAGTCTAGGAAAATTGTGAAAAAAAGGGGCCAACCTCAAACAAATTGCTATACAAATGATACTTTCACTACCCGACTCAAAACTATGTGCTGATTCTGAATCTGAAAAGTTTACCACTATAACTCTTTCAAAAATTTGAGTTTTTTGAGGTTGAATTTGAGGTTCAAGCATAAAATGTTGACTGAGTAAATCTATTTGCAGTTGAATCCTCTACCTCTGAGCTACGACCCCCAAAATAGGGGACGACCGGGTTCGAACCAGTGACCTTTCGAGTTGCATTCGAATTCTCTACCCCTGAGCTACGTCGCCTTAAAGAAATCGACCCCGGGTGACCTTGAACCATCGCTTGTTGGTGGGAGCGTTTTTGCCTCTACATACTTCTCAGAACTTCCAACTTTTTCGAGGAATTTCCTGTAGCGGACCTGGGCAAGGCTTGTTTCATTTTCTGCAGCCTTAAATAAGATAAGCATGGCCTTCTCTCCAGCTTTTCTAATGTCGTCTTTTGTAGAAGCTGAATCCGGCGATATCGTGGAAGTGTTTCTTCTTTTTTGCACGGTTCAGTGGTGTAGATTTTCCTATGCCATAAATTTGCGAAGTCGATACGCATCCGAGAAAGGAAAGAAGGAAAAAAATTTGGTCGCAAAGGGTGTCACCAGGTTTCAGTTTAGCGGCCAATATGTCCCACAGACGGCCTCCAGTTTTCTGTGACTTTGACTCGGAATGAAAAAATATCGGTTTACCCTCTCGCTTTGTGTGGTACAGTAAAAGGACCATTAAGTCCGTATCTTCTCGTGTTGAGGTAGTGGGTTGGCGTTCTGCCAACTCTACCGCAGTCATCACAACCGGCAAGTCAGCATCGGCTTGTGACCAGTACATTTTACATCCCGGATCATTAAGGTAGCCGGACAGCATGCTGAGGATTGCCTGCTTGTTTTCTGCGTTGCTAAGGAAATCATCTTTTTTTTTACTAAACAAGGCATCTGAGGCTGAATGCTGATCTTACCTTTAGATCTGACAGCCTTTGGATCTGCTCCTCCCCACATGCGTCAGGTCTTTGATTAAGGGTCCAAATAAATATCCTTCAAATGCTATGAAAGTGCATCCATATACTAGCTTAACATAGTTAACGTATGAGGTGTAGATATCCGCGTACATGCTACATTTATCCCAAGGAAAACGATCTAGAACGACCCCTCTATTTAGTACATACTGAGTTACGCCCAAGCTTTTAAGTACAATCTGTCTTTTGTTGCAGACCTTCAACTTCGTACCAGATCATATTGGCAAGTGCTGGTTTGTCCGCCAACCGAAGGAGACCATTCTGCCCAAATAACTAAGTTGATAGGAAGCAGTCCGTACTTGAAAAACGTCTTGAGTTCTTCATCTGAACTCTTTGCAAAAATGACCAGACTTTTAAACCATCGTAGTTCAAATTTTCTTCGAGCTTTTTCAAGCCGTCCGTCTTAACATACTCAGTAATATCTTGAGTGATACATTTTATGTCGCTCTTCAACAACGCAAAAGCCGAACTAATAACGTTCATTTTCTTCTGGTTTTCATTGCTATCATTTGGTTGTGCGTAAAAGTTTCGCAGTATATTATGAGCCGTGGGCCTTAATGTGACAACACTAGCCTGACCGTCGGTCTCTGCAATCACTACTCCATCACCAAACTTCTCGTTGACAAGCTTCTTCATGTAAAATTGGCTGTAAAGTCTTCCGGATTCAAAATGTAGTGTCAGATGGCCTAGCTGTCAACCTGTGTTGACACATAAATTCAAAATATTGTATCAGAAAATTAAGGTAATTTCCAGGAACTTATTTATAACCGGTAGTAAGCATTTCCGCGTATACTTCCTTGAAGTGTTATAGAAAATATATTCGAACACGGGGAAAAGAATGATATATATTTTTGTGTTTAGCCCTTAATAAGGAGAGTCTAACTTATGTATTGAACGAGATAAGTGTCTGTTTCTGGTTATGGCCTTGATATAAATATAGACTTTTTCTATACGTCTATGGACTTAAATATTTTGGCCTGCAAAATGGTATATAGTTTGTAAGCACCATTTGAGTAATTCGCCAACTTTTAGACAACGAAATTAAAGCTTACAACATGGTGTCAGAAGTGCTTCAATTGTAATTCGAGCCCAGTTCATCCACAACAGAGCCAGTCCGATGCCATTTCGTCCAACCAGACGCCAGAAGAAAGCAAAACACCTGCCAGACATATCTTAACACAAAATCGTTGCATCCTTTAAATTTTTTTAATTGCCGCAGTTTTTTTCAACCGTCGCAGCTGAAGCCTACTAACATACGCACATCTCCTGTCGTGACATCTCCTGTCGTCAAAGAAGCAACCTTACAGGGATCTACATACAGTAGAAAAACATCTCATTTCAACGAAGTGATAAAGATGATAATGGTAGATGATAATTAGCTTACTTAAGCTATGGATGTTAGGTCTTGCTTTTTCTTCAAATGATAATTTCGACAGGACCTGTGCCTGTCATCATCAGGTTCAAATTCAAGTCCTGAATTTCAAGTCCTAAGCTATGGATGTCAGGTCTTGGTTTTTCTTAAAACGATAATTTCGACAGAACCTGTGCTTGTCATCATCGGGTTCAAATTCAAGTCCTGAATTTGAACCTGACGATGACAGACACAGTTCCTGTCGAAATTATCGTTTGAAGAAAAATCAAGACCTGACATTCATAGCTTAGGTAAGCTTATTATCATCTATCATTATCATGTATAAGAGTCACGTTGGTCTCAGAGAATATATTAGTAAGACCTATGGAGGGTGTGTGGCCAAACAAGTCAAAGGAGTTGAATTTGAACCTGATGATGACAGGCACAGGTCGTGTCGACATTATTGTTTGAAGAAAAATCAAGACCTGACATCCATAGCTTGGGTAAGCTTATTATTATCTACCATTATCATGTAAAAGAGTCAGATTGGCCTCAGAGAATATAATAGAAGTGACAAAGAGTAAGTGTGAGCCTTAAATTTTGTGTGCATAGGAAGAAGTTAGGAGTGCTTAGGCTAGTTATTTTCTTCTTGTATCGATTTCTATCATGAATAATATTCAAGAGTTAATCCCCAAAGATGATAACTTTGATAAAGTAAAAACAAAAGCATTAAATTTCTAAAAATTATGAATAACCTTCCGGAGCAAAACCCCGTAGATTCCAATTTTGATGAAAAAAAGCGACGAAAACGGCAAATTTCTTTTAGGCTTCTGTGACGATTAAAAATAGGCTCCACCTCCCCCATGGCAAGAATATGGTAGACGAACATTCGGATAAGGGGTGGACTATTTCGAAGGGGCCGGGGAAGAGGACACTGACTCCCTTCCAAAGGAATAGCGAAAGTAATAATGAAGGAAATCATAACAGAAATTCAAAATCAGATTAGTCTTTGACGCAAAGGGTGGAAAGTAGGAAATGTTATGTTTGGAGTCGCCAAAAACACGTTAGCTCCGAAAATTGGTTTAGAAAAAAAATCCAGGTTCCGACAGGGTGTCCGAAAACTAAACAGCCAGTCTAGGCAAAGGGCTAAGAGTGGTATAGAAGAAGAACTCTAAAACTAAATATAATAGCTTTAACATTGAGTCACTAGTAAATAAAAATTTTGAGTACCAAAATACCATTAAAAAAATTCTATAGTTCTAAAGCTACCCAATTTTTCATGAAGTGCTGTTGGGGGGTAAAACCACTAAATTCTCAAAGTGTTAGTACGCAAGCAAAAGCGACCATATTTATACAAATTTCTGATGGGAAAAAAAAAGCTAAAGAATTGGAATTTCTCGCAGTTCAAGACTTAGACCTCGAGCTTATAATAGGATGGGATCTATTGCATAATTTAGGCACTCAGTTGAACATGACTAATAATCAAATGCGATTCAAAAGCTCAAATGCAAATATAATATATGATCAAAATGTAGAGGCAAATATAACATATGATCTAGAGAAAAAATAGGACTGAACTTGAAGCCAGGGAAGCGTCGGGAAATAGTTCAGGGTGTATAGTCCCCAATAAGGCTGAAACCGGACGCCAGGGAAGCGTTGGAAAATAGTTCAGGGTGTATAGTAACCAATAGGACTGAACTAGACGCCAAGGAAGCGTCGGGAAATACTTTAGGTTGTATAGAAAAAAATAGGACTGAACTAGACGCCAGGGAAGTGTCAGGAAATAGTTCAGGGTGTATAGTAACCAATAGGACTGAACTAGACGCCAAGAAAATGTCAGGTAATAGTTCAGGGTACAAAATAATGCCATGGCTACTGCAGGATCTTGGACGGGTTACGTGTAACTAATACAATTCTCTATTATTATCTACAAGAACAACCCAGAAAAGTTCGGATCCATATAACACCAAAAAAATTGTTTTACCTGGTGTTCTTGTGGACTCTTATACAGAATTGGTACACTCAAACGGAATGTTAGGAGCACATAGCTCGGTCGAAAAAAAAACACTCGAATGATTAAAGGAAATTAATATTTTTCAATGAATGAGAAATAGAGATTGGTGAAAAAGGAATGAGAAATATAGAACTTTGAATAAGGAAAGAGAAATATAGATCGGTGAAAAAGGAAAGAAAAATTATGAGTTCTACTCTAATTAACTTAAAAATGACTCAAAGAGGACCAATCCCTCCATTTTGGACTCTTTCACCAGGGATTCAAGTGTCTAATGTAAATTCACTTTTAGGAAGTAACAAAAATTAAGATCAGAAATTAGGCCGGGAAAAACGACCAAAACACCCGCAAGGCTTTTATAAAGAAGCATATTTGGATTACTCTGGGTAGCATATTCAGATCTTAAAACATTCTAACTTCCAGACATGCGTACAATCATTTTACTAGCTAATTTCGCCTAATTTTATATGCTTTCTTTGATATCTCTTTCAAAGGAGTGTATTAACTTAGCTTTTTAATTTTAAAAATTGAGCTAAAGGAAATTATATATATATATATATATATATATATATATATATATATATATATATATATATATATATATATATATATATATATATATATATATATATATATATATATATATATATATATATATATATATATATATAATATATATAATATATATATATATATATATATATATATATATATATATATATATATATATATTTTTTATATATATATATATATATATATATATATATATATATATATATATATATATATATATATATATATATATATATATATATATATATATATATATATATATATATATATATATATATATATATATATATATATATATATATATATATATATATATATATATATATATGGACACCATTGCTGCTTTTACCAAGATTTCCAAGTAAAGTGCAAATTCTGTTCTGGCTTTGGGAAGGCAATGGGGTTTTGAGCCAGCTTATGTTGATTTCTGCTCGTTTTGAGTTTGACTCGGTTATTTAATGTAATTTCTGTTCGTTTTGGGTTTGATTTATTTATCGATGCTGAATTGTGGTAGTTTCACGCTTGGTAGATCATTTGATTTTATTTTTGCTCATTTTTTGTTTAATGGATTTCTTTACTTTTCTTTGAAAATCTTATTTTGTGGAAAAAGTTTTTTTCATTAATTTCTGTTCGTTTTATATTAACATAGTCTCTTCGAGGAAAAAGAAAACAATACTTTAAATCTTTTTGTTTTTTTAAGACTTTATAGTTTGGCCTACTATTTGTATACTGGAGAAAAAATTTCAGCAATTTTTAACAACATACACCCTTTTAAAAATCTGGACACAGATAGTAGTGTTTAATTTAGTTTCATACCTCCTCTAGTTGACCTGAAACGGAAAACTTGATACCATTCGCAAAAAAATCTGTTTACTTTCTTTGATAGCTTCGATACACTTACGCTATTTTGATTTGGTTAAATTTTAAGAGCAGAAGTAGCCCTGAAAGTTCGAACATAATGCTCTCAGTCGTTCTTGGGAAACTACTGAGATGCCTTATTGGGAATTAGCATTAACACAGTGCATTTTGATTTAATCTTAAGGCAAAATTTAGTTTTTAAACATAATGGACACTTTGGAGGGTGGGTGTGGGAGAGGGATTAGTTGCCCTCCAATCACTTTCGACTATTAAAACTCCTTCCATACGAAGGAGTAGGCAACTCCTTCCATACGAAGTGCCCTGGTCTAAACATCAACAAAAAAAAATAACACATTGTACCCACATCGATCTTTACTATAAAACTATCAAGCCTTCCAATCACTTTCGACTATTAAAAAGTGCACTAGGCCTATCGATTTCCAATCGAATGAGCCCTTGTTGAGTTTCTACTACAACGCTTTCTATAAACAACTTATATGCCCCCAGGGCATAAATTACAGCCCTTACCCTAAGGGCTGTTATGGCGGTTGTCATCCTCTAAGACCTAATTTCCAGGACTTTCAACTACGTTAAACAAAATGGCTATCTCAAAATTTTGATTGGATGTGTTTGGGGGAATGGTGGGCGTGAGGAGGGGGTTGGTTACCGTCCAATCACTTTCGACTATTGAAAAGGGCACTAACCCTGTCAATTTCCAATTAAATGAGCCCCTTTTGAAGTTTTTACGACAACTCTGTCAATAAAAACCTTATATGCCCCCAGGGGATAACTTACAACCTTCATCCTAGGGGCTCTTACAATCTTCAACCTACCATTAACACAGTGCATTTTGATTTAATCTTAAGGCAACATTTAGTTTTTAAACATAATGGACACTTTGGAGGGTGGGTGTGGGAGAGGGATTAGTTGCCCTCCAATCACTTTCGACTATTAAAACTCCTTCCATACGAAGGAGTAGGCAACTCCTTCCATACGAAGTGCCCTGGTCTAAACATCAACAAAAAAAAATAACACATTGTACCCACATCGATCTTTACTATAAAACTATCAAGCCTTCCAATCACTTTCGACTATTAAAAAGTGCACTAGGCCTATCGATTTCCAATCGAATGAGCCCTTGTTGAGTTTCTACTACAACGCTTTCTATAAACACCTTATATGCCCCCAGGGCATAAATTACAGCCCTTACCCTAAGGGCTGTTAGGGTGGTTGTCATCCTCTAAGACCTAATTTCCAGGACTTTCAACTATGTTAAAAAAATAGCTATCTCAAAATTTTTATTGGATGTGTTTGGGGGAATGGTGGGCGTGAGGAGGGGGTTGGTTACCGTCCAATCACTTTCGACTATTGAAAAGGGCACTAACCCTGTCAATTTCAAATTAAATGAGCCCCTTTTGAAGTTTTTACGACAACTCTGTCAATAAAAACCTTATATGCCCCCAGGGGATAACTTACAACCTTCATCCTAGGGGCTCTGGGGGGTTTGTCATCCTTAAATACATAATTTCCAGAACTTTCGACTACGTTGAACAAAATGGCTATCTATAACTTTGATTGAAGTTTTTGGGGAAATGGTTGGCGTGATAGGGGGTTTAATTACTCTCCATTCACTTTCAACTATTAAAAAGGGCAATTTCAATTTCCAATCAAATGAGCCCTTTTTGAAATTTCTGCAAGAAATTTCTATATAAACCTTATATGCCCCCCGGGCATAACTTACAACCCTTGCACTGAGGGCTCTGAGGGGGTTATCATCCTAAAAGACCTAATTTCCAGAACTTTCAACTACGTTGAACTAATGGAAATCTCAAAATTTTGATTGGATGTGTTTCGGGAAATGGTGGGCTTGGAAGGGGTGTTATATGCCTTCCAATCACTTTCGACTATTAAAAAGGGCACAGGCAACTCCAATTTCCAATTGAATGAGCCCTTTTCGAAGTTTTTACGACAACTTCTTCGATACGAAGTACCCTGGTCTAAAGCAAAAAAAAATAATACATTTTGCCAACATCATTGTTGTATGCCCTCAGGACACAACTTACAACCCTTGCCCCGAAGTTTGTGGGGTAGTGACCTATTGATAAGCATAATTTACACCGAGAAATCAACCGCACTTGCCAAAATGGATATCTCAAAATTTTGCTTGGGTGTATTGCGGGGCAAGCTGGACACAGAAGGGTGGTTAGTTGCCTTCCAATCACTTTCGACTATTAAAGAGGGCACAAGCCACTCCTATTTCCAATCGAATGAGCCCTTTTCGAAGTTTCTACGACAACTCCTTCGATATGAAGTGCCCTGGTATGGGAAAAAACAAAAAAAAAATTAAATAAATAATAAATTGTGCCAACATCGTTCTTTACTTAGGTAGCGCGATTGCACTGCCTATGATTTTCCGCAAAGATAGGCTTTCGCTACACTAAAATACGATAGCATTTATTGTTAAGTCTATTTTATATTTTTACGTGTATAGTCCAGGACTTTTAGGGTTCGACCCGGACAAAATTGCAATATAAACGAAAATGGCACCAAAATGATAAAAAAAATTATTTACAACATATTAAAAGTCCCCATAAATTTGAGTGGGGCGAGTACCCGAAAAACAGGGGAAATGCGGGGGAAATTGGGAAAACTGCCGAATATGCCCTCTATTCCCCCCGTTTTCTGTAGTACTCTTATTCTATACTGAATTTTACATGTCAGTTTCCTGATCATCGTATGGCAAACCCCCAGAAAACTCACTTTGAACTATTTTCTGGGAAGAGGAGAAAAAATTTAAAAATGCAGGGTAGGGGGTAAAAAGCACTTTGAAATAATTTTTCTGTGGTCTTTCTATCTGCTGATCCTGAAACGGACATCTAAAATGAAATAAAGAACATGAGCCCCGTCATAACGAGGGAAAAGGGAGAAAGAGGGGAAAAAGGGACAATTAAAGTCGGGGGTAGAAATCAGTTTGAAATTTGTTTTCTGGGGGTTTTCCTATCTGCTGATCACGAAACTCACGCCTAAGATGAAGGAAAGAAAACGAGAACCGTGAAAACCGAACAAAACTGGAGGAAATAACGGAAAAGGGGAAGGGAGGCCTGACTCCTGAGCCAGCTGCTAATGGCTAATAAGTAGGCCCATTTACAAAATAACTCGCTTAAGTATCAAACTTTTATTTTCTTGAATCACAGAAATTTCTTACAACCATTTGAATTACTAAACATAAAGAAAATTGCCGCTTGGCAGTGATCACAGTATAAAACTTCAGCTATTATAGGTAACATTGGCACTTTCGGAGGCAATATCGTTTAATAAAAAACTAAAAAAAAAGAACTTCGGTAACTATAGGTAAAAATCTGCACTCTTATATACAGCATTGATATCACTAGTCGAGCTCCTCGTCTTCGACAATCTCGTTGTCCCTGTTCAAACAGTTGCTAACCTGACATTCTCCGCACGTGAACGCACAAGCTAATTTATTTTTCTTGCAGCTGCAACGCGAGTTCTCGCAGCCTGTCTTACAGTTGCATCTCACGACACTTAAAAGAGCCTGAGGTGCGGGCAACAAATCGGTAATCACAGGTGAGTATTTATGGTCTCTGAGGACCCAACCCCAGTCAGCCGGGTCGAGGTCAGCTGGTTCCCCTTTCCACGGGATACCTGGAGGCGCACTCGCTGGGAGTTGAATGAAGCTGCAGCTTCGGTTGGCGGAAGCCTTTCAGGCTTAACAAACGCCGTAGTATTAGACGAAGAAACTTTCTAAGAAAATTCGATGTCGCAGCTTAGTGAGATCTTCGTTTGGTCGTGCTTTATACAAGCTGAGGAGAAGATATTCATCCAGAAACACTTCGTATTTTTTTCTGAACACTTTGCTCTTCTTCAAAAGAGGTAGCACAGCTTGCTTTTTAAGTCCGAAAACTCGTGAGGTCGTGTCATATCCCAGGAGTGTGTGCCCTACCAGAAGCAGCCTGGATACTTCTCCCATTTTTTTGCTCTTCGTTGAGGCACCAGAACCATGTTATCACTTCTTTTGCGTTCGTTGAAGGTTCGAAGTAAAGTGTTTTTGCATTAGGCGGGAGGTGATACAAGAGTAGAATCAGAAGGTCAGTGTCGTTGCCAAGAACTATTGCTTCAGAGTTTTCCGCTTTCGTTACGGTAGTCTTCATCTATTAGATAATCAGCATCGTCCTTCGCATGGACGACTTCAAATCCTTTGGCTCTGAGTTTTTCCCCGATGTAGCTTATAATTTGCTGTTTGTTCTGGGAGTTGCTCAAAAGCTCTTCCTTCTTTTTCTGGAGCTTCATCCCTAAGCTGAAATCGATCACTTGATGCTGGCTCCCTTACGCCGTCGGTTGTGCGTAGCATCTTTCGTGGTTGGACCAGTGCTGTATCCGTCGAAGACAACAGTAAGGGAGGTACAGCGTCGAGTAGCGAAACTAACATAGCTGTCACAGATTTAATCATAAGTATCATCAGTCTTCCAAGATGCTTGCTGAAGCAGCCAACCTATGTCAACTACAGTGACACGATCTGACACTGGCAGGCGGTGAATCGAGTCCGTTTTCGCTTCTTTCCATATTGCTTTCGCTAGTGCAGGTTTGTCTGGCTGACACATTATGTCAGGATTCTCAAACAAAGCGGGCGGATAACTGCACAGTTCGTAACGTAGAGTTTCTGCCATATCATTTTGAGATGTATGGGCAGCAGTCGAAAGACGTTGAAAAAGCAGTGCAGGGTCGATATGCAAAATCTCGCCATCTATCCTAATGTTCCCATCGGATGCCAGTGTAACGACTTTGTCTTTCTTCCTGAATGAAAAACTTTCGAGGGATTGGCCATCCATGCGCTGGAGGATGAGCTCACCTACAGCTTTAGCATCTTCTGCATTGACGCCTTTTTGGGCAATCAGCTCGGAACCTATACTTCTAAGCTCTGTGGAACTAGTGAAAGGAGAGTTCTCTAGAAGGAATTCAAGAAACGTCAGTAGATCCTTAGTATTTCTCTTTATTCGTGCTGCGGTTACAGTAACGTGCTGTTCACTAGAACTCTACTCTAGGCCTATCAGTTTCTGCATTAGATCATTAACTGAAGGGAGTACTGGCATAGCCATTGTCCATATGTTTCTCTGAAGCTCAGTCATCCCTTTTCCTCTTTTTCAGCCTTCCATCTGTTTTTAAGCTCTTCATCAGCACTGTCTCGATGACGAAGTTTGGAGCCAATCCAGCCCAAAAACGATCACTTCGTCGGGCAATAAACTTGCCGCTTGCAAACTGTCCGAAGAACTGTGGATTCGATGCTTCAAGTTATAATGGTGTTTCAAGTTATAGCTTGATGATAACGGCGAGGAATACGGAATAATATAATTTCAGTATCTTTCCGTATTTCTTTCTCGAATTTTTTTTTTGCTTTTCCGAACCTATGGGGTAGCCCAACCTCTATAGAAATCTCCTGTATTTGTTCTCGAACTTTCTTTTAGATGTCAATTTTATAATCAGCAGATAGAAAAACACCAGAAAACCCATTTCCACATGGTTTCTACCCCTACCCTGTATATTTCCCTTTTTCCCCTCCCTCCCCCGCATTTCTCCGTTTTATGTTAATCGATTTTTTATATCATTTTACTTCTCAATTTCGTAATCACCAGATAGGAATAACCCAGAAAATATCTTTCAAACCGTTTTCTACCCCTACCCTGTATTCTTCTCTTTTCTCCCCTCTTTCCCCTGTTCTCCCGTTTCCTGTAGTACTCTTATTTTATACTGAATTTTAGATGTCAATTTCGTAATCAGCGTATGTGAAAACCCCAGAAAGCTCACTTTAAGCTATTTTCTGGGCATGTTCGGCATTTTTCCCATTTCTCCCCGCATTTCCCCCTTTTCCCCTGTTTTTCGGGTACTCGCCCCACTCGGATTTATGGAGACTTTTAGTATGCTGTACAGAATTTTTTCTGAACATTTTGGTACTATTTTCGTTTATATTGCAATTTTGTCCGGGTTCGACCCTTTTTTTAGCTAAAAGTCCTAGACTAGTAGGGACAATTGTAAATGACTTCGCACCTAGTAAAAAAAAGGCTTTCGCTTAAAAACTGTGTCAAGATTGTTAGTGTTATGGCCGAGAAGGGAAGTATAGTATAAAGACTTCTCCTGCCGAAGTGATTCCCCGTCAAAACAGAACAATTTTATCCTCAGAGTATCTTTATATGAGTGCACACTTTAATTTATCTTTTTTAATTTATCTTTATATGAGTGCACACTTTAATAAAAAGGTGCCTAGGTACCTTTTTCCCTCCTAAACCCCAGAAAACTAAAGTTTAAATATAGAACTAAATAACCAATATAATCTATATAACTAAAAATAACTAAATAAGTAATAACTAATATAGAACTAAAATTCTATATATAGATTCTCACTGTCGCTTGTCTTCTAAACACAGACAGTTTGAGCCTTTCCTTGATGTCCTGACATCCGAACGGACGGGCACGCGGCAGGCTTCTATATATAGATTCTCACTGTCTCTTGTTTTCTAAACGCAGACAGTTTGAGCCCTTTCTTGATGTCATGACGTCCTAATGGACCTTAGATTAGAAGTGGTGCCTTTGTAAAATTACATTTTTTTTATTGGACCTTTAACTTTTGCCTCAGCTTGTCTTTTGTCATCATTAAAGGCATATCGCCGAACCTTTGTTTCTTTCAATTGTTCAGGTGATGGGACTAAAACTTCTTTTTCTTCCATCGATTTATGTTGTCCAGGTTTTTGATTTTCGAGGGTATGTAAGGCATAAACGACCACCTTTGTTTCTTTTAATTGTTCAGATGGTGGGAAAAACACTTCTTCTGTTGCCTTGGCTTGTCTTTTGTCATTATGAAAGATGTATCGTTGAACCTTTTGTTTCTTCTAATTGTTCAAATGGTGGGACAAAAAATTCTTATTCTTTCAACGATTTACTCAGTCAATAATTTAGATTTCCAAAGGTATGGTACATATTGATTACATTATCCATCTCAAAATCAAAAAACCAATAAACTTTGCAGTCATTTTCAATTTGTTTGCTTTGTTACACATCGGCTTATCTTTTGTTATTATGAAATACATATCGCCGAACCTTTGTCGTTTTTTTTTAAACAGAGGTATGAGGCACGCTGCAGGCTTCTATATATAGATTCTCACTGTTGCTTGTCTTCTAAATAGAGATAGTTTGGGCCTTTTCTTGAAGCCATGACATCCAAATGAGCCTCAAATTAGAAGCGCTGCTTTTGTGATATTACATATTTTTTGCTGGACCTTTAACTTTTGCCTTGGCTTGTCCTTTGTCATTATGACAGACATATCGCCGAACCTTTGTTTCTTTTAATTGTTCAGGTGGTGGGACAAAAACTTCTTCTTCCAACGATTTATCCAGTCCAGGGTTTTTGATTTTACAAGGTATGGAAGGCATTATCGACCACCTTTGTTTCTTTTAATTGTTCAGGTGGTGGGACAAAAACTTCTTCTTTTGCCTTGGCTTCTCTTTTGTCAATATGAAAGACATATCGCCAAACCTTTGTTTCTTTTAATTGTTCAGGGGGTGGGACAAAAACTTCTTTTTCTTCCAACGATTTATCCAGTCCATATTTTTGATTTTAAAAGGTATGGTAGGTCTTGATGACCTTATCTATGTCAAAATCCGAAACCCATCATCGCTCATTTTCAATTTGTTTGATTCGTTACACCTCGGCTAATCTTTCGTTATTATGAAATACATATCGCCGAACCTTTTTTTTTTTTTTTACAAAGGCAAGGTAGGCATTGATGACCTTATCCATGTCAAAATCCCAAACCCAATCATCATCGTTATCATTTTCAATTTTGACACGTTTTGATTCTCGCTGTCCAGTTTGATTTTCATTTTCATTTCTGACTTCATTTTCACTTGTTCGGTGTCGTATGTCTTCTGACCCGCTAAATTGTCAAAAGTAATCAAAATCGAAACGTATTAAAAATAAAAATGAAGAGCAAAGACACGGGTGGTTAGAAGGTATGCGAAAACGACAATTAGAACAGAAATTATTCCGTATATGAAAGGGACTGTCACCTCCTCAACGCCTCCCTCTTTATGCTAAAGTTAGACTCTTTCTCACAACTCTGTTTTTTTTTAACAATAAAAAAATTTAGCGTAAAGAGCGAGTAATGTCGCTTCTTACTTTCGGTTGAAAAAAACTTGTTTTTTTATTTAATAATTGACAAGTACCACGATTTATTTTAGATATCTTCTTCTATTGCATTTCAAGAAGTTCGCTCCTTTTTTCCGAGTCAGTCATCTTAAAAAAAATTGTATGCCACTATTTGCTTTTATCATCATTATTCGCTTTTTTTCTTCATCCAGAACCAACTTTGTCAGTCAAATTTTTAAGGTGCAGTTTTTGGAACCTTCGTACGCCAAGGGAGATACACCTTTTTATCAAGATTCAACGTAGTATCTAATTGCTCAAACATGTCTTTTCAGAACCTACTAAAGTATGTTCTAAATCCTGAAATATAGGTTATTCAGTTAAGGTACACTATGAATCACCGCTAATGATGTATTTTACTATTTAGATATATCAAAAAGTAGATATAGAAATCAATTGCCTTTGCAAGATAGCGTTTTTAATGATCTCGTGGCAATTTTATTTGTAATCATAACAAATTGTATGAAGATAAAATATTCCTACCCTAAAATATATCGGAAACGAACTAAGGTAGCTTTAAAATGGTAGGCACAAGTACGTAACCGCTCGTCCCTGAGTCACTCGGCTATAGACGAGAAATCCGAGAGAAATCCCGTAAAAATTAAACTGTAAAGCTTGCCAGCCAGCGCCTGGACTGTAAACATTAACGGTCTAAAATTTCTCGTTTAACGCTTTTTTAGCCATTGACCCTCTGAACGAATTTCAAGTCAATGTGGACACATCAGTGCGGAAGGTAAGGCGGGGCTTAGAAGTAAGACGACTCTGAAAATCCATCCGCTCTTTCTCCTTTGCCTAAAATTGCTTGCCGTATTAAGTTTCGAGCAGATTGGACGTCGGGAAAGGGAATCACGCCTTTGAATTTCATGAGTATCATGCTTCATTGCCCCATGAATTTCAAGCCGTCAGTAAAAAAAAAAAAAAAAAAAAAAGAAATCCGTCTACCTCTCTGCTGAAAAGTTTGCGATAGGAGATGATCTTTTAGGATCCAAGGGTCCACTTCTTGCTTCCGATAAAATTCTTTTAGTGAAGGGGAAGCTTTCTTTGAGGGGCCACGTGCCCATTTTGTTGCTGAAATCATAAAGATTGAAAATCGCTGCGCCTTTTCAATCCAGGCAAGATGCAACATGTTAAACAAAAAAGAAATAGCTGTGACTCTTTGGTTATCCTATGTTATCGATTGAAAATGCTTCAGGATTTTTATTCAAAAATGGTGCAACATGCCTACCATTCTGCCAAAAAGTTCGCAATGCAAGGGGTAAGGAAGGGGGCGTTGAAGGGTATGAGGACCCCGTTTGTGCCTCCATCAATATTGATGGAGAACCCTTGTGTGATGCCGCTTCAAATGCAACACATCTACCTTTCTGCAAAAATCTGGTAGGGCGTGGGGGGTTGTGGGGGGTCCATTTTGTGCCTCGGATCATGCAGCTTTGAAAATCATAACATGCGTTCGATTTAAACAAGATGTAACCTATCTTTTTGCTAAAAAGTCGGATGCGGAAAGGGCGAGAGTTTTGGAGGGGCCACTGGCTCATTTTGATCATCCAATTCTACCTATTGAAAATCCTTTTATGATTATGGTTAAAAAAGCCGCAACACATATCTACCTTTATGCTAAAAAGGTTTTGGAAAGGCTATGGAGTGTTTGGGAGTGGCATATGGTACTCCAATGTTGCGGATGGGAAATCCTTTGATGATTCCGTTCCAACAAGGTGCAATCCGTTTACCATTTTGCTTAAGGTGTTTTGAGATGGTGTTAGTGAGGCTATTGACCATGGGCGTATCCAGGGTTTTGTTCAGGGAGGGGAGATACAAAAACTTAAAAAAACTCATCAAACGTTTGTACTTATGTTATGTTTTTATGAGTTGGATAAAATTTTGGGGCTGGTTCAAACCCTATAACCCACCCAAACCCCCTTCCCCCCTCCCCCGCCTACGGCCTTGCCCTTAACCCACTATGGTCCAGCTTTAAAACTATTGCTAGGTTCCGCGTAAAAAAAGGTGTAAGATGTCTACTTTTCTGCTAAAAAGCCAGTAGTAAGATGGGGGGGGGGTTCCTTTGCCCACTTCAAGTCTTTGGCTATACAAATTGAGAATCCTTGTGTGGTTGTGGCTCAAAAAGGTGCAATATGCCTACTTTCTTATCAAAAAGTTGGGATGGAAGAGGCAGGGGGAGGAAGAATATAAGGACTATGAGGTAACTGGTTTTTCTAACAAACCAGGCCGTAGCTTCCTTTTTAGAATAGTCATTATTCAATTTTGTTTTGCGTACCACGTAAATAAAGTTTCTAGTTCCTCGCAATTTTCAAAATGGCCTATCTCATGAACAAGTTTTTACGCAAAGAAACCTGATGCAATTATTAATTCAATAGCTCTTCAATGAGTATTGATCAATGTTGAAAAGAAAATTGTCTCTCTCTTAGTTCAGAAATTGATTTTCTTGCGTGACAACTTTCCAATATCACTACTAAGAAAGGAGAAAAGGGGAACCCCAATCTTTTTAACAATAACAACACTATTAAGAAGGTGCATGTTATACCGCTCTTTACCTCAGCCCCCCCCCCCCAATAAAAAGGGAAACCACCAACTCAATATGGTCAAGAAGAAGAATTGTTTTGGAAAAGTAGATGGCAGTACTTTGGGATTCGTGGGAAAATGCTCTTTTTTTAGATATCTGTGTTTTTCTTAAGAACATATTTTGGCAGTAGGTCCAGGGAACCTTTGCACATCTGTAGCACTTCTAGCCTTTAATCTGACTTCAGATTGAAACTTCCCCGTGCTCGCTTGAACGGAGCTTTCCACTCGAAACCAGAAACACGGTTCAAAGAAATGAAAGTTTGGTGGAACAATTTTAGAAAATCGTCTCTTACATAGAAAACTCCGCCTGAGCACACACATTGTTGGTCTTGGCTCAAAGACAAGCGGAAACCATCCTATGTAGCCTCAGGCAAGAATCATATGCAGCTTTCCAAAATGTAAGTACGGCTCTTCTGATACAGAGGTTACACCCTTACCGCTTTTTTGCTAAAAACTAGAGTCAGCGACAGAAAAAAATAGGATATAACCACAATTAGATTGCAACTCTTATGATCCCTTTAAAAACGTTGCCTTTTGTAATCTTGCAGTTGAGAAGATTTCGAGTTATAGGGTAGTTTTAGTCAAATATGTGATTCTTAGGTTGCCTATTTATTTATTTACTTTTAGGATGACACGCAAACACATGATGTTGACCTGGACTTGGATGAATTGTTGGATTTAGATGATGATATATCCAGAAAAAGATTTCTCAGGGTTCGTTTGCTTTTATTCTTTTCTTATTTTATCTAATTTCAAGTCTTATCAGGGGTGTTTTTTTTAAGTTAGTTCATATAAACAGTTTTCTTTAAGTAATGAGAAGCTACACAATTTGCTACAATATGCTAGGTTTAGTATGCTCCTAAACGGTGGAACGTTTACCCTTAGCGTATTCGTTGAGCTAGTCATTGATACCTGAAACTAATACAGTTAATTGACCAGACTTATCCTATCCCATGCTGGTTGAGTTTCTTATATGTCAGCTAACCATGAGCCTCTCCGAAAATTCTGTGTCAGTAACCATAGTTTTTCCTTCTAGCCATCTCCTTTTGATTTGTTCCATTTATTTCAACCAAATATAAAAACGGCCTTTGAAATAGTGCGAAAGTTAGAAGTAGGCCTTAATGTCATATTTTATTCTAAACCCCTAACGGAGAATACGTGAGAGAAAAGGTCTGGGGACAGATATGCCAGTGTATCGTCATGTTATGAATCTTCCAATTTGACAAATGATAGATTGCTTGACTACCTGCCTACCAGCTTTCAAGCGAAGCACTTGAAAGCTGCGTAAGCCCTGGCAATCTTTCCCTGTCTCCCTGGCATATTGAACGACGAATCACGAGTAGAATTTATTATTTAGCCGCTGGTAATCCGGCTTATTAATCAAGATCAATCAGCCAGATGCAACATCAGCTGTGCCTCAACTGAGGATAACAACGAGGGGTTAACAACTGGGCATTTTGAGGGACACCTGGAGGAATGAGGCACGGAGGTATGCCTCCGAAGGCATGCCGGAGGCATTAAAAATGGACAGGGAAGGAAACTTATAAAATATATCAAAAGGCGCAATATGTAAATATATACAGCTTGCCTGTTATTCGGTATCTGTCGAATATTTCACACGGTTTTTAAGATATACAACATAGGGCTGCGCGGTGATGACGTAAGAAGCAAGGTGCGAAATTCAAAGTACCGTGAAACGTGGTTTCTTGTTGTAACTAACAACTGATTGTCAATATTCCTAGTATTATTTTGACGTGAAAACGTTCTGGTGGATTAGTAGGATCTACGACAAATATTTTAGGCCGAAACAATTCGCCGAAGTTCCGAAAAACGTGTCTACGCATCCATGTTTCACCGTTATTTGAATTTCCCGCCCAAGAATTAACGTCACGCTTCGCAGCCCTATTCAATATGGCTTGGCCAGCGGTAAAAGTTGCCTTTTATCACGTCTTCACACGTCCCTTTTCCCTTTTATCATACCTGATTTTCTGTTTAGTGGCTATGCCAAGACGCACCCTTGGATCTCGGATTCTTAATAATACTAAAAAAAAAGGAATCTGGTGCTTTGCTACAAAAGAATACAAAAGAAACACAGATCCATTTTTCCCGAATGTACTTAGAATCTAACTTTCTTGGTATTAAACCCAGGCCTTTGGGTATTTGAAGAGAAAACTGTAAAGCAACAGTCAGAAAAACTGTTACTACCGAGTTATTAGTAAAAAGCGCTAAGTAAAGCAAAAGCAACCAACTAAAAAAAATAACTAGTTTCTCATATGTTTATTGGTACGTTTCAGTAATCATCTCGATAATCACAGCTCAAATGACAACCCTAAGAAACTGGACAAATGAGCTTCAGTAAATCAAACTAAGCTCGGTTTGCACAAGTATAAACACTAAGTCTTCTACTACTAAGTCTTCAACTGAGCATAACAATTTTTCCGATGGTATTCATCGCTTCCGCTGCCCTAGATCTCGGAATGCATTCGAGACTCATAAAATTATATCAAAAACTCAAGCGAATGGGGGACGAGGGGCACACGGAGTTGAGCTGGAAGGACCAGCCCCGCTGTGGGTGGTCTCCTCGTCCGTAGGAGATATGGTTCAAGATTCTGTTCAGTTCTGTGCCCTCATGCACGTCGGTATTAAGGTTATTTTTGTTTTTTTTGTTGATGGGTTGGTTGTATTTTGTTTTTTTGTTGTTGATTAAGGTTGGTCGTAAAAAGGGCTGAAAAAAAGGAAAAAAAAAGAAGGAAAAAAGTGCCACCGCAAGAATGGGTTTCTTGTGGACGGAGGACGCCCAGTCTACGGGAGAGCAAATAGTTTTTTTTGTGTTAAAAAATTTTAAAGTTGTAAGAGCAAGCCTTTTGGAAGACCACCTTTGAAATTCGAATTCGTATTAGTGAAATTGAAGGATATGAATTTTAAGAAATTGTAATAAAAATGCCACAGGAAAAGCGTCTCCTAGAGGGGGAAGGACACCCTGGAACGGGGGGAGCGATAGATATTTGGTAAGAAAAAAGTTAAATGGTAGTGTGCCTTCATGTCCACTAATACATTGACTGGTATATAATAATTTTTTTTTTTTTGAAGTTTAGGTGATATGATAATGTATAAAGTTGTAAGATTTATATTTTTTTGTATTAAAATATCACCGAGTGGAGAGGAGGAGGGGAGGGAAAAAAATAACAACTACCTCTGAAAAATGTTAAACAAAATTCCTTCTGTTGACACACAGAACATGGCGATGGTGGTGGTTATGGTCTTGAGGTCAGTTTTGGGTTTAGGTGCCATTTTTAACATGATGATTGCGATGCTGACGAGACATCAAAAAAGTGGAACCCTTTCTTCTGGATAAATGAATTCAGCTTTGTGAAGACGTCTGAGCCAAAGACAATGTTGGTGCCGATTTCCATAGAAACGGGTTCTGCTGAATGCATGATATACAGGCTGGAGTCACAGTAACCCTGGTCTACCAATGCGGTAGTTAATGTGAGATCAGAATTCAGCCGGAACCGCTGGCAAAGAATTCCTATGTCGTCAGGGAACGGCATCGCCATATTCTGCGTGTCAACAGAGTGGCATCTTCGCCCAGACAAGTAGCCAAACTGTATGACCCGCCCAACTAATACTCTCTTTCCCCTGCCAACCAGTCTGTAAACGCACCATTCACAATGCGCAATTCCAATTTCACACCGACCTCTGCATTGATTTGTGGCGACTCACGTAGTCCTACTCGTCGGCCCTGGATCATCACCCGTTTTAATCGGTCACAACTCAGCTTCTCAGAGCTTTCCCTCAGAAGCCACAACAGCGTGGATTTTTTTATTGGTGTCATGGAGCCGTCAGAAGTCTTGACAAGACAAAACCTAGAATTCTTCATGTTCGTCACAGGCTCACTAACCCAATTTTTCTAAACTTGGTGTTTCACACAGTGAGCAATCACTGGAAAATCTTCAAAGATGCCGTCACTTTCCGAGCCTTGATTCAGTGTCAGTCGCGGAAGCCTTTTCCTGCTTATCGGACAGAGTATTTTCCTCTGAGTCATCGTCTGAGTCACTGTCGTGAAGTGCAGAAAGACGAACATTCGGTACTTGGTGACCGAAAGCAGAAAGTACGTCGTCGGGTATCAAGGCTTTCATTATTCGCTGGCTGTCAATACGAGCTCGCCCTAGCTCGAGCTTGATTTCATCATCCCAGGGCAAAGAAAAATCGGAACTGACAGACACAACACCAATGGATCTAACTCGCTTGGCCTTGAGCAAGGACAACTGTTCATTAGAATATTGAGCTTCAAAATCCGTTATGTTTTCATATCGACGAATTCGATGTAGAAGTTGGAGGAACGAAAAGTTTATTACAGTGCTGTAAGTGCTGGTTTGAGACCGCATCTTCCTAAAAAAATCTTCACACGGTTGGCTTTTGATGTCGGAGAGTTTGAAAAGACGTTCGAGCCCATGCCGTTTGAATCGACGAATGAGAAGCAATAGGGAATGCATATTTATCTCTAGGCAATGGTAAAGGTTTGTGGTAATAAAATTCTCGTTCAAAGCATTATGTCCACTTTTTAGGACCAAGGATCTCCAATGTCGAACTCTGTAAACAACACGACCAAGTAAAGATAACCTCTCAAGAGGAGAAAGTTTGCCGTCGTAAAAAACGCGCCGTACGCTTTCCATAAGCCAAAATTAAAACTGTGTTCCTTTGCTTCCAGGAACACGCTGTTTCAGGTGTGCCGGAGGCACGGAGGAACGAAGGAAGGGACACCTGCGACGGTCAGTTATTAGCCCCTCGGATAACAAATCAACAAGACGCAACAACACGCACTTCTAACTTTCTAATCCCAATTTCAAACCGTACCGTAGTCAGTATGATTAATTCATTTAATTTTTGTTCTTTCGTTAGATCATTTCAATACGCCAGGGATCTTTCATAATGCCAGGGAACCAGGGACAGAGTTCTGAAGTGTACGTCCGAGTTTCTTTATTGTGCTTGCTGCATTTGTATGAATAACAACTTAGATTGAGTTTAGTTCTTATACCTTGAGGCAAATTAAAAAAGGATTAGCTTGAATACGTGATGCATTTTTAGAAGTTGCAACGTTGAGTTAGCTTCAGCAAATAGAGAAGGAAGGAGGTTTAATGCGGAAAAGGCGCAGTTTGAGACCGCCTTTAAGAAATCTTTCCTTCTGGAACATACTATTTAAAAAAAAATTCAAGGAGTTGACAACTATAGCGTTTAATTGATGGCAAAGGAACAAAACTAAGGTATTTGATTCCTGTTCCTTTGATATTCCATGTGTTCCTTAGTAGTAATCTTTGCTTGTTGTAAGTTTGACTTATTTTGGACTTAATTTCTACTCGTTATAGGTTTAAAAAAAAAACAATTTCTACTTTCCTTAGAGTTTTGTTCTTTGAAAACGTTTTTGAAATAAATACAAGAAAGATGATTTAAAGTGAATGGAGTAATTATTCAGGCACTAGCTTGGTTTCGGTGGGTGGTTAATTGCTGAGCAAGATTAGACCAAGATATACTGTAGATGAAGTTTGAAAAGAAGAACAGTTTGGTCTTAGGGACGAGAAAGGGTGCACTGACCAATATTTTATTCTTGAATTAATAAGTTGAGAAGCGTCTGAATTACTTTTTTAAACTCTTATACGGTTCAGGGTGCGAGAATAGGTTTGAAAACTAATGGTACAAATACTAAGTGGCTTAAATCGGGAATAAATGAGGACGAAGTGATGGTGTTAGATACCAAGAAAACTGACCAAGGGGATTCATTCTCATACCTAGGTAGTATTATTAGAAAGGACTTGATAAATTGAATATGCAAAAAAAAAAGAAAAGTGAAGGCACAGGAAGTTTTTTTCTAGTTGTAAAAAATTGGAAGGAATAAGAAGATAAGTCTTAAAGCTAAGATTATGATCTTAGAAGCCTTGGTAATGGCAGTCAATTTTTGCTCAGTGGCGTGAATGCCTTAAAAATTTGAGGGTGGTATGCCAGAACATTTCTAGAGCAATTGTTCATTTATAGTTTTTGGTGCTCGTAAAAATTTGGTTCGATTCAAATGTATAGGGCTATAATGAAAGAAGGTTAGTTGGCCAGGATTGGTTTTACTGATTATGGATGATATGCTACGAAATATAGTGCTTTTTGGTAATTAAATAAAAAACAAGTTTTTTTCAACTGAAAGTAAGGAGGAACACTGAAACTTAAAACGAACAGAAATTATTCCTTATATGCGGGGGGATGCCCCCTCTCAATACCTTGCTCTTCGCGCTAAAGTTTTTTAGTATTTTAAAAAAGCTTCTTATTCTAAGTAAGCGGCTCTCGTGTTTCAGGAGTCGTTCTTACAAAACTGGGACAAAAAGACAAACTTTAGTGTAAAGAGCGAAATATTGAGTAGGAGGCAGAATACCTCATATACAGAATAATTTTTGTTTGTTTTAAGTTATGATGTTGCTCCCTACTTTCAATGGATAAAACTTGTATTTTGTATTTAATTTCTGATCGTTTTTCAAATCCTGTCAGGAAATTCCGAGGAGCTAATAACGGACCGTCGCAGGTGTCCCGTCCTTCGTGCCTCCGGCACACCTGAAACAGCGTGTTCCTGGAAGCGAAGGAACACAGTTTTATCTTTGGCTTATGGAAAGCGTACGGCGCGTTTTTTACGACAGCAAACTTTCTTCTCTTGAGAGGTTATCTTTACTTGGTCGTGTTGTTTACTACGTTCGACATTGAAGATCCTGGGTCCTAAAAAGTGGACATTATGCTTTTAACGAGAATTTTATTACCACAAACCTTTACCATTGCCTAGAGATAAATATGCATTCCCTAGTGCTTCCCATTCGTCGATTCAAACGGCTTGGGCTCGAACGTCTTTTCAAACTCTCTGACATGAATAGCCAACCGTGTGAAGATTTTTTTAGGAAGATGCGGTCTCAAACCAGCACTTATAGTACTGTAATAAACTTTTCGTTCCTCCAACTTCTACATCGAATTCGTCGATATGAAAGTATGACGGATTTTGAATTTCAATATTCTAATGAACAGTTGTCCTTGCCCAAGGCCAAGCGAGTTAGATCCATTGGTATTGTGTCTGTCAGTTCCGATTTTTCTTTGCCCGGGGACGATGAACTCAAGCTCGAGCTAGGGCGAGCTCGTATTGAAAGCCAGCGAATAATGAAAGCCTTGATACCCGACGACGCACTTTCTGCTTTCGGTCACCAAGTACCGAATGTTCGTCTTTCTGTAATTCATGACAGTGACTCAGACGATGACTCAGAGGAAAATACTCTGTCCGATAAGCAGGAAAAGGCTTCCGTGACTGACACTGAATCGGGTTTGGAAAGTGACGACATCTTTGAAGATTTGCCAGTGATTGCTCACTGTGTGAAACACCAAGTTGAGAAAAATTGGGTTAGTGAGCCTGTGACGAACATGAAGAATTCTAGGTTTTGTCTTGTCAAGACTTCTGACGGCTCCATAACACCAATAAAAAATCCACAATTTTGTGGCTTCTGAGGGAAAGCTCTGAGAATCTGAGTAGTGACCGATTAAAACGGGTGATGGTCCAGGGCCGACGAGTAGGACTACGTGAGTCGCCACAAACCAATGCAGAGGTCGGTGTGAAATCGGAATTGCGTATCGGTGAATGGTGCGTTTACAGACCGGTTGGCAGGGGAAAGAGAGTATTAGTTGGGCGGGTCATACAGTTTGGCTACTTGTCTGGGCAAAGATGCCACTCTGTTGACACGCAGAATATGGCGATGCCGTTCCCTTACGACATAGAAATTCTGTGCCAGTGGTTCCGGCTGAATACTGATCTCACATTAACTGCCGCATTTGTAGACCAGGGTTACTGTGACTCCACCCTGTATATCATGCATTCAGCAGAACCCGTTTCTATGGAAATCGGCACCAACATTGTCTTTGGCTTTGACTCAGACGTCTTCACAAAGCTGAATTCATTTATCCAGAATAAAGGGTTCCACTTTTTTGATGTCTCGTCAGCATCGCAATCATGTTAAAAATGGCACCTAAACCCAAAACTGACCTCAAGACTATAACCACCACCATCGCCTTGTTCTGTGTGTCAACAGAAGGAATTTTGTTTAACATTTTTCAGAGGTAGTTGTAATTTTTTCCCCTCCCCTCCTCCTCTCCACTCGGTGATATTTTAATAGAAAAAACATATAAATATTACTACTTTATACATTATCATATCAACTAAACTTCAAAAAAAAAAAAAATTATTATACACCAGTCAATGTATTAGGGGACATGAAGGCACACTACCATTTAACTTTTTTCTTGCCAAATAACGATCGGTCCCCCCGTTCCAGGGTGTCCTTCCCCCTCTAGGAGACGTTTTTCCGGTGGCATTTTTACTTCAATTTCTTAAAATTCATATCCTGTAATTTTCACTAATATTATTTCGAATTTTAAAGGTTGTCTTCCAAAAGGCTTACTCTTACAACTTTAAAAATTTTTAACACAAAAAAAAAACTATTTGCTCTCCCATAGACTGGGCGTCCTCCGTCCACAAGAAACCCATTCTTGCGGTGGCACTTTTTTCCTTCTTTTTTCTCTTTTTTTTCAGCCATTTTTAAGACAAAAATTGATCAACAAAAAAAAAAAAAAAAAAAATACAACCAACCCATCAAAAAAGAAACAAAAAAAACCTTAAAACCGACGTGCAGGTGGGGAAAGAACTGAACATAATCTTTAACCATGTCTCCTACGGACGAGGAACCCACGGCGGGGCTGGTCCTTCCAGATCAAGTGCGTGTGCCCCTCCTCCCCCATTCGCTTGAGTTCTTGATATAATTTTATGAGTCTTGAATGTATTCCAAGACCTAGGGCAGCGGAAGCGATGAATACCACCGGAAAACTTGTTATGCTCAGTAGAAGACTGTTTATCCTTATGCTAGCCAAGCTTAGTTTGATTTACTGAAACTCATTTGTCCAGTTTTTTAGGGTTGTCATTTGAGCTGTGATTATCGAGATGATTACTGAAACGTACCAATAAACATATGAGAAACTAGTTATTTTTTTTAGTTGGTTGCTTTTGCTTTACTTAGCGCTTTTTACTAATAACTCGGTAGTAACAATTTTTCTGACTGCTGCTTTACAGTTCATCTTCAAATACCCAAAGGCCTGGGTTTAATACCAAGAAAGTTGGATTCTAAGTACATTCGGGAAAAAGGGATCTGTGTTTCTTCTGGATTCTTTCGTGTCAAAGCAGCAGATTCGTTTTTTTTTAGTACAATTAAGAATCCGAGATCCAAGGGTGCGTCTTGGCACAGCCACTAAACAGAAAAGCTGGTATGATAAAAGGAAAAGGGATGTGTGAAGACGTGATAAAAGGCAACTTTTACCACTGGCCAAGCCATATTGAATAGGGCTGCGAAGCGTGACGTCAATTCTTGGGCGGGAAATTCAAATAACGATAAGACGTGGATGCGTAGACACGTTTTTTCGGAACTTAGGCGAATTGTTTTGGCCTAAAATATTTGTCGTAGATCCTACTAATCCACCAGAACGTTTTCACGTCGAAATAATACTAGGAATATTGATAATCAGTTGTTAGTTACAACTAGAAACCACGTTTCACGGTACTTTGAATTTCGCACCTTGCTTTTTACGTCATCACCGCGCAGCCCTATGTAGTATAACTCAAAAACCGTGTTCCGGGATTTTTTTTTTGAAATTTCGGGATTTTTTTTAAAGAAAAATCGAAATTTTATTTTTGAGCTGGTGGCAACGCTGCATGTGTAATAGGAAAAAGTGATACCATCAGTGCCATTGTAGGGTTACCTAGTTTTTGCATGGATATCAACAATTTGCAGTCCTCCGTTCTTCTTCTTTAGGTACATATCAATTGTTTTCAGTCTTGGGGGTTCTTTTCCTTGCCAAATAAACCCGTAAATAATTTTTTCCAAGTTTTAAAAGATCGCTTTTGAAGGTGCTGAAATATTCGACAGATACCGAATAACAGGCAGTATATATTTACATATTGCGCCCTTTGGAATATTTTATAAGTTTCCTTCCCAGTCCATTTTTAATGCCTCCGTGCCTCATGCCTCCAGGTGTCCCTCAAAACGCCCAGTTGTTAACCCCTCGGGAAATCCGCCTCCCCCCCTCCATGGAAAATTCTCGTCTCCCACGAAAATTCCGCCATGGGAGGTTCCTCCCGTATAAAATCCCCTTCTCACCGGACATTTCTATCCTCTCTGGAAATTCCCCCAGAAAATTTCTTGCGGACATTTCCGCCTGGAGAATTCTCCTTAGCCTACTTTCATTTGAAAAAAAGAAAAAAGACTTTACAGACAAAAGACTTACAAAAAGAACGGTTTTACATTTAATTTCTAATCGTTTTTCAAATCATTCCGGAAATCCCTCCTCGAAGAATTTTCCCTAGAATTCCCCCCCCCCCCCTCACAATGGAAAGTTTCTCTGGTGGATAATTCCCCCATCAAGAATTTCTCTGCTGAAAATTTCCCCATGGAAAATTTGTCCCGCGAGAAATTTCTCTCCTCGGAAAATCATCCAGACAATTCCAACCCCTGACAATTTCCCTGGAATATCTCCGCATGTAAAATTGAGTCGGCAAAGAAAAAGTACACAAATAAAAAGAATCTCGTGTCGAATTCTGGCAAACTCCCCGTGTAAAATTTCCCCTTGAAAGTTCATCTCCGGAAACTCCCCTCTTCACGGAAAGTTCTCCCTGTGAGAAATCCCCCCCACAGAAAATCCCCTCCCCCCAAAATGTCTGTTTACTTCTCAATAACAAATACTGTTTGTAAACAATACGTAAATTTCATAACTTACAGCCTTTTCCCCAGAGGCTATGGGGGTCATGTCATCCTCAGAGGCGTGGTTTTTTGACCTTTCAACAATGCTGGACAAAATGGCTATCTCAAAATTTTGGTCGGATGACTTTGGGGGAAAAGATGGCGCAGAGAGGGGGCTAGTTGCCCTCCAATCCTTTTGTTAACTTAAAAAAAGGCACTAGGACTTTTAATTTCCGTTCCAATGGATCCTCTCTCGATCTTCTACGATCATTGATTCAGTACGATCCCCTGGCAAAAAAAAAACAAACAAAAAAAACACACACATCCGTAACTTTTGTTCTGGCGAAAAATACAAAATTTCATATTTTTGTAGCTGGTAAAAAAGACTATTTTTCCCCACAATACCTCTACATTAAAACTCTGATATGCTGAACCTGATGGTTTGATTTTCATTAAAATTCCTCGACTTTTTGGGTGTGTTTCCCCTTTTTTTTCTAAAATCAGGCAAATTTTTTCAGGGTCCTAGCTTTTGATGAGTAATATTAAACTTAATGAATTTTATATATTTGCAATCAGTATAAAAACCAATTCTTTCGATGTATCTATTCTTATCAAAATTCCGGTTTTTAGAGTTTCGGTTACTATTGTGCTGAGTCGCTGCTTGCTTTACAGTTCGTTACCACGAACTGTTGTCTCCATCTAGGGACAAGCAAAAAGCAGGGTGCCTCGAAGCGGATGGTCCGTGGCCATTTTGAAATAACCACGGACCAGGAATTTTGAAATTAGAGGGGGCACAAAGAGAAGTAATGTCCGCAGCTTTGTTGGCCTCAGGCCCCTCGGTGCTGCGACAGGCTCTTAGTAGTGGTAGTAAATTTAGTCCGACTTTTTGAGTAAGTTATTATGCTTTTATCGACGATTCTTTTTTCATACAAGATTGTTTGCACGGTGATTCTGAACCGAGAACATATAGTATGTCGATTCTACATGATATTAATTAAAAAAAAAAAATCGGTCAAAAATAAAGAGTAAAGTAAAACGAAGAGGAATTACTGCTTCGCAGCTTATGCAATACGTTTTTCAAACTGTTGAAGAGGAAACATGTTAGGAAAAGATTTCTTACTGCATGATATGCAGAAAAATTGTAGTGAACACATTTTGGCTGCAATTCCACTGTTCTTTAATGCCAGCCCCCTCCCCTAATGTGCAAATATATAGCCCAAATTGTATAATTCCAAAGCATTTTGCCATGTGCCACTCTTGTCTCAACCCGTATACCCATAGATTGAATCAACTGTGACAAACTCAAAGAAACGGAAAACGCTTGAGAAATATAAAATTTGGGCCATATATTTGCACATTAGGGGGGGGGGGGGAATAAAATACAGTGGCATTGCAGTCAAAATGTGTTAACTAAAATCTTTCTGCATGTTATAAAGTAAGAATTTTTTTCTTAAAATGTTTCCTTCTCAACAGCCCCAATTCTTGGCTTGTGCCTTTTGGAGTACCAGGACCTGCCTCACAAGAACTATTGATTTTTAAAAAAAAAAAAAAAAAAAAAAAAAAATATTAGGTTCTCTCATTTTTTTTCTTTCGGACATTTTTTTGTCTCAATTGCAAACCAAACAGTTCGTGGTAACAAACTGTAAGTAAGGAGCGACCCGCATCAATAGTAACCGAAACTCTGAAAAACGGAAAAATTTGATACCTCTGAAAAATTTTGATACCAATAGATACATCAAAAGAATTGGATTTTTATGCTGATTTTAAATATATAAGTTGAATCAAGTTTAGTCCAACTCATCAAAAGTTACGAGCCTGAGAAATTCGCCTTATTTTCGAAAAAGGGGGAAACACCCCCTGAAAGTCATATAATCTTAATGAAAATCTCAAACATCAGATTCAACGTATCAGAGAACCCTACTGTAGAGGTTTCAAGCTCCTATCTTCAAAAATGTGGAATTTTGTATTTTTTGCCAGAAGAAAGATCACGGATGCGTGTTTATTTGTTTGTTTTTTTTTGCTTTATTTGTTGTTGTTTTTCTCCAGGGGTGATTGTATCGATCCCGTGGTCCTAGAATTTCGTGAGAGGGCTCTTTCGAACGGAAATTAAAAGTTCTAGTGCCCTTTTTAAGTGACCAAAAGAATTTAAGGGCAACTAGGCTCCCTCCCACACTCATTTTTCCCAAAGTCATCGGATCAAAATTTGAGATAGCCATTCTGTTCAGCGTAGTCGAAAAACGTAATAACTATATCTCTGAGGACGACTTAATCCCCCAAAGGACCCGGGGGAAGGGCCGCAAGTTATGAACTTTGCCCATTGTTTCCATATATATTGGTGGTTAGAAAGTTTGCAGACGTTTCCACGGGGGATTTTTTCTGGCGTTGGGTGGGAGGGTTCTTGGGGAGGGGGTTACGTGGAAGGATCTTTCCATGGATGAATTTTTCATAGGGAAGATAATTTTTCATGAAGAGGGCACCGGTTTTCCCAGCATTATTTAAAAGACGATCAGAAATTAAATAAAAAAAACAATTATTTTCAACTGAAAGTAAGGAGCAACATCAAACTTAGATCGAATAGAAATTATTACGTATATGAGGGGGTCCGTCCCCTCGTCAATACCTCGCTTTTTACGCTAAAGTATTTTAGTACTTTCAAAAGAGCTATTTGTTCTAATTAAACGGCCTTTGTGATTCAGAGGTCTTTTTTAAAGAATTAGAACAAAATTCGAACTTTAGTGTAATGAGCGAGGTATCGACGAGGGGGCGAGCTCCCTCATATGCGTAATAATTTCTGTTTGTTTTAATGTTGTTCCTTACTTTCACTTGAAAAAACTTGTTTTTTCTTTTAATTTAATTAACAATAAAGAATCTGTTTAAGAATAATTGTTAGTTCCACCCTACCTATTCTTAGTGACTCCAATTTTTTTTTTATATATTTATGTCAATTGATAAACAAGAGAAACCTGTCTTCAGTTCACCGTCGTTTTGGCCAATTGGTTGTTCTATTTCTTCCAGGCCAGAGTTATGTATATTTAAACATTTCAATCTCAATATCGTCCAGATGTTTCGCTCATATCAAATTTTTAGAGGGGGACTAAAACGCTTATTCTTGAAGTCTAGTGTAGAAAAAAACATGACGTTTCATAAAACAAGGCATCGTTTTGCGTAAGCGATTTGTACTCTGATACGGTAATAGAAGTGTGCTTTTATTTTTGGCCCATTAACTTTTTATCTGACGGGACGAAAAGAAAAACAATTGATTATTGAGCAAGTTCTGAGATTAAGTTTAAATACCCGCTGCTCATGTCAGAGCTCATTAAATAAAAAAAAAGAATTTTTATTCAACTGAAAGCAAGGTGCGACATTAAAACTTAAAATGAACAGGAATTATTCTGTATATGAAAGGGGCTACTCCCTCCTCAACACCTCGTTCTTTACGCTAAAGTTTGACTCTGTCACAACTCTACTTTTAGAATAATAAACACTATAGCGTAAGGAGCGAGGTGTTGAGTACGGAGCAGCCCCTTTCATCTACAGAATAATTTTTGGCCGTTTTAAGTTTTATTGTCACTCCTTACTTTCAGTTGAAAAAACTTTTTTGTTTTTTATTTAATTTTAGATCGTTTTTCAAATAATGCCGGGGAATCCGTGAGACACAAAATGGTGTACACGATTTTTGAAGGCTATGTGGCAAAACTAATCCATCAAGAAGTAATACGTAAATAAATTATTTTTTCAATATGTTAATAAAGCAAGTTAACTTTTTCTTCTTGAATTTCCCAATTTCCTATTTGCCTTTTGTTGCTTTTCTTATCTTTTTCTTACAGTCAAGGACTGTAATATTCTATTATGTGATATGTTTTTCATTATATGATGATTGGTTGATTACATAAATTGCTTTTAAAGTATTCAAACATGAATTGGTTAATTTTCTGAAGCTGTCATCATAACATAGTTGAAAACTGGTCAAGGTTAGACCAACTAAATAAATTTCAGGGGAAAAGCTTTAAGCTTTAGACTCAATAAGTAAGTTTTTGGGACAAAGCGCTATTGGACCTTTGAACTATGCTGGAAAAATGGCTATCTCAAAATTTTGATTGGACGACTTATGTGGAAGGATAATTGCGTAAAGCCCTTTCCCCAGGGACTATGGAGGGTCATATCATCACCTAAAGTATAGTTATCGGACTTTTGAACTATGCAGAAAAAATTGCTATCTAAAAATTTTGATCGGACGGCCTTGGGAGAGGGGGAAGGGGAGGTGGGGTAGCTGTTCTCCAATGTTTTTGGTAACTTAAAAGGGGCACTAGAACATGTAATTTCTGTTTGGATGAGCCCTCTGCCGATATTCTAGGAACTTTGGTTCGATACGATCACCCATGGGAAAAAAAAAAAAAAAAAAAAAAAAAACAGAATACAAAATTCCACATATTTGAAGATAGAACCTTGAAACCATTACAGTAGAGGTCTCTGATACACTGAACCTTATGGTATGATTAATTAAAAAAAACTTTTTCCACAAAATAAGTTTTTTTTTAAACAAGTAAAGAACTCCATTAAACAAAAAATGAGCAAAAATAAAATCAAATAATCTACCAATCGTGAAACTACCACAAATCAGCATCAATAAATAAATGAAACCCAAAACGAACAGAAATTACAATAAATAACCGAGTCAAACTCAAAACGAGCAGAAATTAACACAAGTTGGGCTCAAAACCCCTATGCCTTCCCAAGGCCAGAATATAATTTGCACTTTACTGAAGAAAATATAAATGTTTTTACTTTTATAACTTTAATAAATCAAATAATATTAACATTTTGATTACTAAATATCAGTATATGTATATTAAACTGACAATGCACATTCATTTGTATTTTTTTCAGTAAAGTGCAAATTATTTTCTGGCCTTGGGAAGGCATAGGGGTTTTGAGCCCTACTAACTTGTAATTTCTGTTCGTTTTGGGTTTCATTTATCTATCGATGCTTATTTGTGGTTGTCTCACACTAGGTAGATTATTTGATTTTATTTTTGCTTATTTTTGGTTTAATAGAATTCCTTACTTTTCTTTGAAACACTAATTTTGGAAGAAAAGTTTTTTTTAATTAATTTCTGTTTGTTTTATATTGACACAATATTTTCAAGGAAAAAAAAATAACAGATTTAATTTTTTGTTTTTTTCTAAGAATTTATAGTTTGGCCGTCTATTTGTATGCTGAAGAGAGATTTTCAGGAATTTTTAACAACATACACCCTCTTCAAAATCTGGACACAAATAGTAGTGTTTAATTTAGTTTCACACCTCCTCTAGTTGACCTGAAATGGAAAACTTGATACCACTCGCAAAAAAATCTGTTTACTTTCCTTGATAGCTTGGATACACTTTAGCTATTTTGATTTGGTTAAATTTTAAGAGCAGAAGCAGCCCCGAAAGTTTGAACATAATACTCTCAGTCGTTTTTGGGGTACTGCTGAGATGCCTTATTGGTAATTAGCATTAACACTGTGCATTTTGGTTTAATCTTATGGCAACATTTAGTTTTTAAACATAAAGTAAAATGGGAGGGTGGGCGTGGGTGGGGGATTAGTTTCCCTCCAATCACTTTCGACTATTAAAAAGGGTATCAGCCCTTTCTGTTTTCAATCGAAAAAAGAGCTCATAGCAATCTTGAAATATAAATACCTTTTCGAAGTTCCTACGACAACTCCTTCGATACCAAGTGCCCTGGTCTAAACAACAAACTCAACAAAAAAAAATAACACATTATACCCACATCGATCTTTACTATAAAAATGTCAAGCCTTCCAATCACTTTCGACTATTAAAAAGGGCACTAAGCCTTTTGATTTCCAATTGAATAAACCCTTTTTGAGTTTCTACGACAACACTTCCTATAAACACCTGATATAACCCCAGGGGATAAATTACAACTCTTACCCTAAGGGATGTGAGGGTGGTTGTCATCCTTCAAGACCTATTTTCCAGAACTTTCAACTACGTTAAATAAAATGGCTATCTCAAAATTTTGATTGGATGTGTCTGGGAAAATGGTGGGTGTGAGAGGGGCGTTAGTCTTTCTCCAATCACTTTCAACTATTAAAAAAGGCGCTAGCCCTTTCAATTTCCAATCAAATGAGCCCTTTTGAAGTTTCTACGACAACGCTTTCAATAAAAATATTATATGCCCCCAGGGGATAACTTACACCCCTTGCCCTGAGTGCTGGGGGGGGGGGATTTGGCATCCTCAAAGACCTAATTTCCAGAACCTTTTGCTCATTGAACAAAATGGCTATCTGAAAAATTTTATTGGATGTGGGTGGGGGACGGGTGGGCGTGAGAGGGAGGTTAGGTACCATCCAATCATTTTCGACTATTATAAAGGCCACTAGCACTCTCAATTTCCAATTGAACGAGAACCTGTTGAATTTTTTACGACAACTCTATATTTAAAAACCTTATATGCCCCCAGGGCATAACTTACAACCTTTGCCCTGAGGACTCTTGGGGGTTTGTCATCCTTAAATACATAATTTCAAGAACTTTCAACTCCGTTGAACAAAATGTAGATCTCAATACTCTGATTGACTGGTTTCGGGGAAATGGTGAGCGTGAGAGGGGGGTTAATTACTCCCCATTCACTTTCGACTATTAAAAAGGGCACTAGCCCTTTCAATTTCCAATCAAATGAGCCCCTTTTGAAATTTCTGCACCAACTTTCTATATAAACCTTATATGCTCCCAGGGCATAACTTACAACCCTTGCACTGAGGGCTCTTATGGGGTTATTATCCTAAAAGACTTTATTTCCAGAACTTTCGACTACGTTGAACAAAATGGATATCTCAAAATTTGGATAGGATGTGTTTGGGGAAATTGTTGGCGTGAGATGGGGGTTTGTTGCGTTTCAATAACTTTCGACTATTAGAAAGGGGACTAGCCCTTTCAATTTCAAATTAATGAGCCCTTTTTTGATGTTTGTACAACATCGCTTTCTATAAAAACCTTACATGCTCCCAGGGCATAACTTAAAACCCTTGCCCTGATGGTTGTAGGGGGGATAGGTTGTCATCCTTAAAGACCTAATTTCCAAAACTTAACTGTGTTGAAGAAAATGGCTATCTAAGAATTTTGATTGGATGTGTTTGGGGGAAAGGTGGGCGTGAGCGGGGGGTTAGTTTCTCTCCAATCACTTTGAACTATTTAAAAGGGCACCAGCCCTACGAATTTCAAATCGAAAAAGCCCTTTTTCAAGTTTTTACGACAAAGATTGCTACAAAAACCTTATATGCTCCCAGGGCATAATTCATAGCCCTTACCCTAAAGACTGTGAGGGGAGTGTCCGGCTCAAAGGTATTATTTCCTGAACTTTAAACTGCGTGGAACAAAATGGTTATCTAAAAATTTTGATTGGATGTGTTTGGGGAAAGGGTGGTCGTGGAAGGGGTGTTAGTTGCCTTCCAATCACTTTCGACTATTAAAAAGGGCACTAGCCATTTAAATTTCCAATAGAATGAGCCCTTTTCGAAGTTTCTACGACGACGTGTTCAGTAAAAACCTTATATGCCCCCAGGGCATAACTTACCACCCTTGTCCTGAGGGCTCTGGGGGAGTTTCCTCCTCAAAAACATAATTTCTATCTGGAAATCCACAACACTGATTAAAATGGCTATCTAAAAATTTTGATTGGATGTGTTTGGGGAAAAGGTGGGCGAGAGAGGGGGGCTAGTTGCCCTCAA
The DNA here is from genome assembly GCF_049724085.1 of Artemia sp. Qi Xiang Cuo. Taxonomy (NCBI): domain Eukaryota; kingdom Metazoa; phylum Arthropoda; class Branchiopoda; order Anostraca; family Artemiidae; genus Artemia; species Artemia sp. Qi Xiang Cuo. The sequence goes on from NC_142799.1 coordinate 40,853,770, forward strand.
ATCACTTTCGACTATTAAAAAGGGCACTAGACCTTTGAATTTCCAATCGAATGAGCCCTTTTTCAAGTTTTTCCGACAAATATTTTAATTAAAACTTATATGCTCCCAGGGCATAACTTATAACCCTTGCTCTGAAGACTATGGGGGGAGTGTCCTGCTCAAAGGTGTAATTTCCTGAACTTTAACTGCGTGGAACAAAATGGCTATCTCAAATTTTTGATTGGATGTGTTTGGGGAAATGGTGGGCGTGGTAGGGGGGCTAGTTGCCTTCCAATTACTTTCGACTATTAAAAAGGGCACAATCAATTTCAATTTCTAATCGAATGAGCCCTTTTTGAAGTTTCTACGACAACGCGTTCTATAAAAACCTCATATGCCCCCAATGCATAACTTACAACCCTTGTCCGGAAGGCTGTGAGGGGGTTGTCATCCTCAAAGACCTATTTGACAGAACTTAAAACTACGTTGAAGAAAATGGCTATTTCAAAATTCTGATTGGATGTGTTTGGGGAAAATGTGGGCCTGAAACGGGGGTTAGCTACCGTCCAATCACTTTCAACTATTTAAAAGGGCACTAGCCCTTTGAATTTACACTTTAATGTGGCTTTTTTTTGAAGTTTCTGCGACAACGCCTTCTATAAAAACCTTATATGCCCCCAGGGCATAACTTACAACCCATGCCCCGAGGGTTTTGGGAGAGTGTCCTCCTCAAAAACATATTTTCTATCCGGAAATCAACTACGGTGAACAAAATGGCTATCTCAAAATTTTGATTGGACATGTTAGGGAGAATGATGGGCGTGGGGGAGCTAGTTGCCCTCCAATCACTTTCGACTATTAAAAAGGGCACTAGCCCTTTGAATTTTCAATCGAATGATCCTTTTTTTGAAGTTTCTACGACAACGCCTTCTATAAAAACCTTATATGCCCCCAGGGCATAACTTAAAACCCTTGCCCCGAGAGTTGTAGGGGAGTGTCCTCCTCAAAAACATATTTTCTATATGGAAATAAACTACGCTGAACAAAATGGCTATCTCAAAATTTTGATTGGATGTTCTTGGGGGAATGATGGGCGGGGGGGGGGGGCTAGTTGCCCTCCAATCACTTTCGACTATTAAAAAGGGCACTAGCCCTTTGAATTTCCAATCGAATGAGCCTTTTTTGAAGTTCTACGACAACGCTTTTTATAAAAAACTTATATGCCCCCAGGGCATAACTTAAAACCCTTGCCCCGAGGGTTGTGGGGGAGTGACCTCCTCAAAAAGATACTTTTTATCTAGAAATCAACTACAATGAACCAAATGGCTATCTCAAAATTTTGATTGGATGTGTTTGGGGGAATGATGGGTTTGGGGGGGGGGCTAGTTGCCCTCCAATCACTTTCGACTATTAAAAAGGGCACTAGCCACTCCAATTTCGAATCGAATAAGCCCTTTTCGAAGTTTCTACGACAACTTTGATACGAAGTGCCCGGGTATGGAGAATAAAAAGAAGAAGAAAAAAGAAAAATAAATAATACATTGATCTAACATCGTTCTTTACTTAAATTTTCTTTAAGATTCCTTGACATTTTGGGGATGTTTCCCCCTTTTTTTGAAAATAAGGCAAATTTTTATCAGGCTCGTATCTTTTAATGATTAACACTAAACTTAAAGAATATTATAAATTTAGAATCAGAATAATAAGCCGATTCTTTTGATATATCTATTGATTTCAAAATTCCGTTTTTAGAGATTCGGTTACTATTAAGCCGCGTTGCTCCTTGTCCCTGAAATAAGTCAACATAATATTTGTTAAGATGGGGCATCAAAAATAATTTTTACTTCTACATCTTTTAAACTTTCGCGCAAGAATGTGAAGCTTCGTTACGTAAATGAATAGTCCGGGTTTGCACACGTTCGATTATTTTCATGAAAATGAAAATAAATAAATGACATTTTTTCATTAGGTAGTTTATTTTCAAAGTTCGTCTTTTATTTTCCACTTATTTAAGGAGATGGGAGGAGAGTATACAATAGGGTGGATTATCAACCTTTAGCCTAGGGTTTTCGACCATGGTGATCACAACGCTAACCGTCTTGTGATTCTCACCCTTCTCTCTCCCGAAATGGCACCAAAAAATTTAAGCATCTTGCGATCATGCGGTAGCCAGCTAGCCTTAGCAGAGCAGATTTAGAACCAAACGAGGAGACGCATGCAAACCTAACTAATTATATAATAATGTTAACATACAGGTGTTTGTTCACTGCAGTTCAATACCACGAACTGTTTGATATCCCCTCTAAATTCAACAAAAGCACTGGTTTAGTCAACTATTTTCACTCACTGTCTAATTAAGTTCAAGGCTTTCACTCTTCAGGGGTTTAAAATCTTAAATTGATGGTAACAGGCTATAGCAAAAAAGAGCTTCGTTTCCGCAATTGTCTAGCTCGGGAGCGGGGTGCTACCATTTCGAACAACCGCCACAAGCACTAAAAATCATTTCGTTGTTAAGGAAAATCCGTCAGAACGTCGACAGTCACAACATCGACACGTCATAACATCTAAAAAAAAATTAGATGTTGTGACTGTCAAGGTTCTGACGGTTAAAGTTGATATAATAGTAATAAGTATATAATAGTTTAGAAAAAAATTTCGGCTATACATTTGCACATCAGGGGGGGGGGGGTAAAGCGTAGCATATATTAAATACGTAACCTAAACTAGGTCCCTTCCCCCCCCATAGACCCCAAAAAACTAAAGTTTTAAAATTTTAGATGTTATGAAAAATTTTTAGATGTTATTACGTGTCGATGTTATGACTGTCGACGTTCTGACGGTTAGTGGTTTTGACGGATTTTCGTTATGAATTTTTTTTTAGATTGTTATGATGTGTCGATGTTATGATCGTCGACGTTCTGACTGGTAGCGATTTTGACTGTCGATAAGCGGACGTGTCGATGATATGAATGTCAATGTTTTGACGGTTAGTGGTTGTGACAGATATTTTGTCGATGTTATGACAGATTTTATCGATGTCCTGACGTTAGTGGTCCTGACGGTTAGATGTTATGACACCTTCCCCTTGGGAGCTGAAAACTCTCAGTCAGGGGTTATAGACCATGACAAATCGATTGGCGATATTAGAATTTGCAATCCCGGCATCTTGACCCTCTTTCGGCAAAAGTTTTGATTTTAGGCACAAAATGGCAGAGAATGCCACTTTGCTGTGGCCTGATCTCTTTTGTTACTTAACAACGGCATTAGATATGGCTATTTCCGCTCCAACGAACCCTCTCACAGTATTCTACTATAAATGGTTTGATACGATCCTGCTAGGGGGAAAATAAGACGTATTTGTGCTACCCATGCATATAAAGTGATTATTCTTTGTTGTTCAAGACGGGGAGGGGCCGTAAATCTTCTTCCGAAGTTTTTCAGAAGTGGTGATCCCGATGGTACACTTCTCATTCCGATCCGATGCTATTTTGAGGGCGTTCGGGCTCTTTTTTAAAATCCTTATAAATTTGTTTTTGCAATAAACATTTACCATTGAGGTTAACCGAAATAGTATTTACCATTCTTGAATATGTTGTTAAATTGCAATTCTTCTCACTAGAGAGTTTATTTTTTTTAATTGTTTTTTGAAAATTTCGGTTACTATGGCCCGTGGTTCGCTCTTTATTAGGTTGTAGCTATCGCTGCAATCATGATCTTTGTCTAACTTTCACGACGAAGTTTTTTAGGTTGACATTAAATATAGGTTTTACCTTTCACCTTTTGGTACTTTTCCATACAGAAAATGTGTAATTTTGTCAAATAAAGAGTGGAAGGAGTATAGAATCATCGGCGTCTTTGAGGAGTTGCAGATAAAGAATGCAATGGATTATGAAATATTGTCTATACAAAATATGTAGAGATTCCAGAAAACTTAAAGACATTACAAGAATTTAAAGGCATAATTAATATAATATACAGAAATTCGTACTGTTATTTAGGCAATTTTACCGCCGCAATGGTTCGAGCAATTTTAAACTTCTCATAAAAAAATATTTTCGTTATTTTTACTTCTTTTACTTCAATATTTTCGACGACCTGATGATTATAATCATATTAGGTACTTGTTAAATATCCTGAGAATACTTAAGAAGTGAAGTTAGGTTAATCATTATAAAATATACCAAAACATGATGAAAATATAATACTTTATTAACAAAATTGTGGAAACTAATTAAGGAAAAGGCTACTCAGAACGCATTATGTTAAATATCTAACCTAACCACCTCTATATATTAGATATTATATTTAATTAAAGTATACCTGCATCGTAGTGCTGGGAGGGGGAGATGTAAACCTCCATTTAAAGATTTTTGTCCATGGAAAATATAACGATGTACTTTTTATTCTTCCCCGCCATTCATCTCCAGAAATGGCACAAAGAAGTGCCACTTTTGGTGCCTTGTGGTACTTTACGATGCCGTTATTAAGACGAATTTACAAAAAGCACGTAGGAGTTTTGGAATAAGCCAATTAAGCATCTCTAAAATGTAACAGTAGCCTTCTAGTTCTACTAACCTGAAGAGGGTTTGTGAGTAAACTCGGAACTCACTGTGGCGCTCTCGTTTTTCAAGGTGAAGGGGCTCAAAACCTCTACCCGGGGTAGCATAACTACTACTACTACCAACAACTCACAGCAGCACCAATCCGCCTGAGGCCAATACAGCTACGCACACTCCTTCTCCATCCTAAGCTATTAGGCCTCCCTCTTTACACCATACCAGGAAGTTCCCATTTCCCTTAAATCTTTGTTTACGACATCCTCCCACTCCAACCGCGGACGACCTGCTTTTCATTTAGCCCTAGATGGTTGGCCGGAAGAATTTACTATACATGAGGGGTCTACCTCCCCCTCAACAACACGCTATATATGCTTCAATTGACTAGCGTTTTCACGAGAGCATTTTAGAATGCAACAAATATGGACAAATGGTTGTTTATTTGCCGATTGCCTTTCAAAACATCCGAATCAACATTTAGCTGATTCATGCAAATTAACTAATAGAGATCCCTATCATTTTTGTGAGTAGTGATAATAAAAAAAAGGTGAATTTCTCATTACACGACTCTCGCGATTGAGTATTAATGGTTGAAGCGTTGAGATAAAACTTAAAAATTAGAGGAAAGAACTGGCAGTTCAGGAAGTCTGCAGCCCTCCTGACTGATTTTTATTATTGTTTTAATCTTCAAAAATATATTTTTGTTCTAAATGTATAATACTTTTGATTGCATAAAAAATGAATTGCAGAAACATTGATTGATGATATTTGAAACAATATACTGAGTTCAAAATCAGTCTAAAACAAACAGAAGTTGCAACAAATAATCATGGGCTGATGCCCCACACTCAGCCCCGTTTCGGGCTAAAGTTTTATTTGTGTTCGGGCTAAAGTTTTATTTCAAACAAAATGATAATTAAAAAATCAAAATGCTTATCAAGTTTTAAAAAGTTTTGGATATCAGGAAAATGCATCAGGATAGATATTTTGACAATAAGTTAAATTTCAGTTTGTTAAAAAGACTTTAAAAGTTCAATTTAAGCGATATAATAGGTCTTCAGTAAAACCGCAGTTTACGGGGTGACGGCCGCGCACTTCTTTGTTTTAACTCATGTTGGCAGTGTTGCCAGGTTTTTGGCATAACGTATAGCCCAAAGAGGAGCAATCATTAGCCCAAAGTAGCCCAAAAATAGCGAACGCTATTATAACCCTATTATAGCGCTGTTATGGGTAAAACGAGGAGAGATACAATTGGCATATCAGATAACCTAAACTTAAGGATAGGTCAAAAGCAAAAAAGAGCTCTGTGAGCGAACAAAAATAACAAATCTTCTACGTATGACGTCGTAAAATTGACAAGTGCTTCCCTGAAAACAAAAAGGCAATGTATTCTTTAGACACTTGGTTTATTTTATACATACCATGATATCATTGAAAAACAATGTTATGTGAGCTTAAAAGAATACCTAGTAACAAACAGAAAATTCACATCTGCACTGTTTTGTTCCAAGCTTTTAGCATATCACTGGCGAATTTACCGGATAAATATGCTCCAGAGGCTCAGAGGCGATAATCGATAATACGTACAGCCCACTAAGTGGATGTTTTTTTCTAGCAGTGAGAGAAAAACCTTTCTTCCATTTTTTTTTGCTTTCAGTAAAGCGCTAGTAAATCTATGACGGCACAAGTAGAGGGGTAATAACTTTGTTCGTTTTAAGTTTCAACTTCACTCTATCAACCCATTTAATCCATGGAGCGTATATACTTAATTATTATGTATTGTTAGGCATTCAATCCTTATCAGATATTTTAAAACCTAGGATAAAAGAAAATCAGACTGAAACCACAATTACAGAAAGTTGTATTGTTATTCTGGGTTAAAACTTACGAAATACAAAGAAATCCAATACATGAGGCTCTATTCTAGCCATGAGGCTCTATTCTTTTGCACTGAAGACAGTTGGTGGAAGTCCAGCCGTAATCATTAACGCGAGTCCGATGATAGCTAAAAATACGCCCTTAGTCTAAATAATTAGAAGCAAAATATTATCCAGCAACAAATGCACCACAGAAAAAATACACAACTGTGGGTTATCACTCCTCAAAAAACTCATCTAACAGTTCAAAAACCGCGATGTCTTCATCTTCAGTTTCAGCATTACTTTTTTCGCACTTATACATAGAGCTGTCGAACCTTTGAAACATTGCTTTCGAAGGGATGAAATTTTGACAACATTTTTCATCCCCATGAAGGCACCCTCTAATCAATAATATCGCCGAAAGCAGCTTCAGGCCCATTCTATTCCTAACTTTTGTCTTAACGCAGTTCATTATACTAAAAACCCGTTCAACAAACGCGTTCGACACTGGTAGTGCCAAAATATTGAGTACAGAGGCGGCGAGTTCTCTAAAACAATATTCTCCCCCTGCATTTGTGTAATTGTACACAGCGACCCAAAATTGTTCAGAATTGAGAGATTCACTTTTCTCAACCACCAGTGTCCAGTCGATAGACAGCAGTCTTCTCCACTGATCTTCTATTAGTTCCACTTTCCGCAAGTTTTTATCTGGCACTGGCACAAGAAGAGACAAAGGTAGGTTATCAAAACTGCAACGAGTCTGACTCAGACAGTGCTCTGGTGATAACAAAACCACAGTTGAAAGCAATTTCATGTGTGAAGGGACTCTTTTCTTCACCTCTTCACACAATTTCTTCAGAAAGTCATAGCATCTTTTTCTAAGTTCACTCTTTTGTTCATCTGGAACTTTCGAGTTTATCAACATTCGACGGAAATTGGTTCCAAGATCAGCCAGTGTAACATCTAAAAAGTTTTCTTCTATCATTTCTATTTCTAGCAACTGAGCGGTAGTCAGTTTTTCGGCCCCTCTCACTACACGACGGAATAATGTAGAAACAAATGATTCAAAATCTTTGAACAACTTGGCTGGGTCGACAGAAGTCTGCTGAAATAAGAGGATCATTCTGGTGAATTCTTTTGTAATAGGAAGCAGAAATGTCAAAAAGAAATAGTTCACATCATCCTCGTAAATCATCGAAAGCGTGTTCGCAGTAAAACATCGCTCAGTCTGCGCTGCCCTTTTGAAGTGAGTCTTCAACTCAAGCCACTGCTCAAGAATCATATCAATGGCAGCCTCTCTGGCGAGCCAACGAGTGCCACTGAGCTGCAAAATCTTCTTTGGCTCTTTTCCCGTACTATTGATCAAGGAGTATATTTGACGATAAGCCTCCCGTCTGAGAGGGCTATTGCTGAACCAGTTATAAGTCTCTCTTAGCAAAAACTCTATGTTTGTTGGCAAAACTTTAGCTGCTGCTGACATGCACAAGTGCAACGAATGGCAAATGCATTTGATCAAAACTAGATCAGGATTATGCTCCCTTAGTTTAGTAAACAAAGAGCAGTTCTGTCCAACCATATTACTGGCACCATCAGTTCCTAGTCCTGTAATATTCTCCAGCTTCAATTTAATTTTGTTTTCAATGAAGTCCTTCAGTCCATTATAAAGGTTCTCAGCTGTAGCACTTTGAATCTCGACAAGTCCTAGGAAACGTGTCACTATTTTCTTCCTTCTATTGCAAAAGAATCTAATACATACAGCCATGTATTTGTGCGTTCCAACATCTGTAGACTCATCCAATATCAAAGAATACTTGTTATTACAATCTTGCACTATTTCTTCTAGTAGACTAGGTGCAATCACATGCACAATCAAAGCACTGCATTTCGTACGATGTAGTCTAAGTCGATATGTTGGTTTGGCAGCAGAAGTAGCAGTTGAAGATATAATGACATTAATCAGTTCTCCTAGGTGGTCTACCGTTCTAACAGATGAGTGGCAAGCAATGTGACAGGCAATGGCAAGCTCGTGTTTCTTCACTTTGTCACTTAAAACTGTCACATGGCCATCAAGTGTCTTGCAACCTTTTGACGGGACCTGTTGCATTGACTTCAGTTTATGTTTTTGAGAGCTAGCATGCACTGACAGGTCATTATGATGAGCCCTAATTTCTTTTCTGCACGCCGTACAGTATGCTTTTGACTCATCAGTTGGGCATTGCTTGACCCAAGGAAATTCATTCTCCCACCTTTCATTATATGTTTTGGCATACTTCGCCCATTTTCCCATGGCGACAATCTGAAAAAAGGGATGTTTTAACCACCTGCTTGTTCTAACCATCTAAAGCAAACTGCTGGAAAAGCATGAACAACTTTTTTGTGTCTATCTGCTGCAGAAAAGTCTTAAATGAAACAGGAATAGGTTTTACCCTTTCATTTAAAGCTTAGTTTTGGCTAGAAAGTCCTGAAATTATTAATTAGCAAGCACATCAAGCTAACTGGGGATTTGCATCAACTGAATTTTTCTGATTGTCCCATGCACTCAAGAATATTAAGCTTCTGACAGTTATAGTTTTACATGAAGTATAATTTAATTTGGCATATTGTCTGATAATCCAAAACATACCCCATCAACATCATTGTCAATCTAACCAGCTAGCAAGTTGGCAATTATTATTAAAAAATTGGCAATTACACCAAAATAAACAAATTGTCACCCATTTTTAGTATGAGGGTTCTTTATAACCATTAACCATTTCACTCTGATTTTTAGTAAGCCATAAAGAGGAATTATATAGTTTTTGTATAGCCATTAGGGTAACGGAGCTGTTAGACGGCCAGGTCATATTATCACTACAGAAAAAAAGAAAAAATATTATAACAAAATATTTTTATAATATATTTTTTTTATTTTTTTTTTAATTTTGTGCCCGAACCACTGATTATTTTATGTAATAAAAAAAAAACAACTCACGATGTGGTTTTACAAATTTTTAATAAAATTTCTTTTTTTTTAATTTCAGACTACTCTGACCGGGCCGACTACCAGCTCCTTTACCCTATGCTACTTTCGTGTAACCATAACCATCAAGTATTTCAAGCTACGAGCTGTTCGGCTCATTTAAAGGGAAGGAAATTGAGGAATCCAAACTGAAGCAATCAACAAAAAAACTTTAATTTATCTTTAAAACCTCTTTTCCTATTTTACCAGATGCTGGAGTTAAGCAGAAGTAAGGTAACATAAAAGCAACAAGCAACCATCAAAACACAAGTTTTGCAATGTCCATTTTGCTATTATGAATCTTAAAAAAATTCTGTAGAAACTCAATACTGGTACATTAGTGTCTAGCTGAGCCTTTCCTCTGTTTACTGATTTACTCTGAATATTGTCTGGTTCCTTCTCTAAGCAAATGCTGAAAAACTAAGGTCAGGTAGCCTATATGGTTTTCAGTCGAACGATGCTCTGCTCACAGTCCAGATAAACATGTCCTTCTGTGTGTACAATATAGTATGGTATAGGGAGAAGAGAGATACCGTGAATCTTATCTGCTCCATATCTCCTTCATGCTTGACCAGAAATTAATAATTTTCACACAGCAGGTAAAGCAGACCAGATATTTTCAGCTGTGTAAAAATTTTACACTTCTGGTCCAGCCTTGGGAAGATATAGTGCAAATAAGATTCACGGTATCTGTCCTCGGTTAATTTGGAATATAGGACCATAATGAGATAGCTAAAAAATAAACATACCATTCGACTCAAAATTCAATGCTGTGTCCAAATATAGCAATCATTTCCGGCGGAAACTCATCCCTTAGATTCTACAAATCAAGCTTTTCGGGGATACGATGGGATTCGGGGGCGGGCCATGGGGTTGTAGGTGGGGTGGCCTAGACCTCGAATACCGAGTGAGCCGAAAACTAAACCGAAACTAGGTTTTTCCAATCCCAGAATCTGGAAATTCCAGAATTTTCAAAATTTCTAGAATCAATTTCCGCCGGAATTTATTGTTATATTCGGATAGAGGATTGAATTCTGAATCGAATGGTATGTTTATTTCCTAGCTATCTCATTATGGTCCTATATTCCAAATTTACCCTGTCCTCTTCCTGTACCAACAAAATTTAGTGGCCCCTACTGGTGTCAGACGGGCTGGACAATGGCAGAGGTTACGTTTGAGTACTCTCTTTGGAGAATGGTTATCTATGGTTTATCTAATGGTTATCTAATGGTTTAACTATGGTTATCTTATCTAAGCTAAGTTACTTCAGAATCTTGGCTCATAACAGACACAGCAACTCGGACAGCAGGTCAGTACAATTTACCTATCAATAAAGGAAAAAAAAAGTTTTTCTACCTCTCCCCTTGGTCCAAGATTTATCACTTTCTTGGCTAGAGAATGAGTCACACACTACTCACTGGTCTTTTCTTTCCGTTCTTCTTTGAAAGTTGTTGGAGCGTTGGAGCTCGGCAGTTCCGCCACAGACAATCTACATGACAACTACAGACATGACATGATGACCGCTGGCTTTTGCATCGTGTCTCGGTCGATTTCGAAATTAAAAAACATGTTTTGTAAATATAGCCCAAAAATAGCAAAATGAAAGGTTTTTTAGCCCAAAAACCCGCGTTGCGGGTTTTTGGGAATCTTACCCGCAAAAATGAAATTTTACTAGCCCAATTGGCGGAAACTAGCCCAATCTGGCAACACTGCATGTTCGTTTTGAAAAAAAAAAAAAAATTTATCGTAATTTCTGTCTGTTCTAGATTTCATTGCTTCATTCAAATTAATTTCTTTTCTTTTAAGTTCGGTATCTTATTCAAGTTGATTTATGCTCGTCATAAGTTTCATTTTTCGCCTACACTTGGCAAGAAATTTCAAATTTGATTTTAAACAAAATAAAGACAACTAGCGATGGTCCGGCAAAGATTCTATTTCGAATTATCTACAGAAACTGAGTATCTCGTAGAAATTAAAACTAATTTTGAGAATTTCCTTTTTGATTTAGGCTTTTTTTCTTTTGTTTGTTGGCCATGATCCTTATTTTCTTTATACAAGCAACTCTTTCCTTTTTTTCTCAATTTTTCACTATTTATACAAACAACTCTTTAGTACTCTCTTTTTTTCTCTATTTTGTAGGACCTGTTGTCAGATGCCAAAAAAACACCAGAAGCAGTTTCGGTAAGTCTTATATCTAGTTATGATCAGAAAGTAGTATCTTTTTTTTGTTAGGTTACTTTTAAGTGTTACGTATCTATTGTTTAAAAAAATGTTGTTTCTCGGTGGAAAAAAAATTTAAAAAATCTCAAAATATGATTATGATTTCAGACGATTATGAGATGATTTCAGATTTAAAAAAGTGTTCATTTTCTGAGCAAAATGCTTATTCTGTAGAATCAAACAATCGCGAACTGTAAGGAGCGACCCGGCTCATTAGTAACCGAAACTCTAAAAACGCGATTTTGATACCAATAGATATGTAAAAAGAATCGGCTTATTATAATGATTTCAAATGTATCAGTTTCATTAAGTTTAGTCTTAACTATTAAAGGCTACGAGTCTGAGGAAATTTGCCTGATTTTTGAAAAAAAGGTGGAAACACCCCGTAAAAGCCATAGAATTTTAATGAAAATCACACCATCAAACTCAGCATATTAGAAATCCTACTGTAGAGGTTCAAGCTCCTATCTGTAAAAATGTGGAATTTTGTATTTCTTGCCAGAAGAAAGATCACGGATGCAAGTTTATTGATTTTTTTCCAGGGGTGATCATATCCAACCAGTGGTCCTAGAATATCGTGAAAGGCCTCATTCGAACGCAAATTAAAAGTTCTAGTGCCCGTTTTAAGTGACCAAAAATATTGGTATGTCTTGCTTTCTCTTTTCCGTCTCAATTTTACGCGTGGAGTGGTTAAGGGTAATTGTCCGGGGTAAATTTTTACCGGGATCAAATTGCTTAGAGGATATTTCAGTGGGGATGGGGAGATTTCTCCATGGAAGTGAGACCAGATTTTCTGGCATTATTTGAAAAACGATCATAAATTAAATAAAAAAACAAGTTTATTCCAACTGAAAGGAAGGAGCAACAATAAAACTTAAAACGAACAGAAATTATTACGCATATGAAGAGAATTGCCCCCTCCTCAACACCTCGCTCTTTAGGCTAAAGTTTGAATTTTATCCCATTTCTGAAAGAACGACTCCTGAAACAAAAGGGTCGTTTAATTAGAAAAATAAGAAGCTTTTTTAAAAGTGCTAAAAAACTTTAGCGTAAAGAGCATGGTGTTGATGGGGGGGGGGGTTATGCCCGTCATATACGTAATAATTTTTGTTCGTTTTAAGTTTTAATGTTGTTCCTTACTTTCAGTTGAAAAAACTCGTTTTTTTATTTAATATTTGTAAAGCTTGATCAGCGTGAATAATGTTAATCTGACAGTTTAATTATACTTAATTTTTCATTGAAAATTGTATTGTTGCATAGACTTTGTGAATAAGGATCAATCAAGCAGAATTTTTTAAGCAAAAAATTAAAAAGAAAATAATTGTAAGAAATTGTGTAGGAGTAGCGTTTTATTTTGGAGCTTAGGCCTATACTTTATTGATTTTTTTTATAATTATCAATTTAAAAAAAAGTTTTTCCACAAAAAAAGTCTTTAAAAGAATAGCAAAGAGCTACATTAAACTAAAGATGAGCAAAAGTACAGTCAAATAATTTTTCAGGCGTCAAACTAGTATAACTACCATCATCAAATAAATGAAACCCATGACGAACAAAGACTACAATAAATGACCAAGTCAAACTTAAAACGAACAGAAATTAAGAGTAGTAGGGCTGACACCCCCTGTGCCTTTTAAAGACCAGAAAATAATATGCACTTTACTGAAAACAATCCTTATGTCAAGTTATGTGTTTTATTTCTACTATAGTAAAATTAATAATTTTGTGTTTATTAAAGTTAAAAAATAATAAAACATCTAAAATGTATTTTGTTTCTAATAAAGTGCAGATTATATTCTGGTCTTTAGAAGGCAAGGGGGAGGGGTATTAGTACTACTCCTCTTTGTTTTTGCTCTTTTTGAATTTCACTTGGTTGTTTTGTTTTAATTTCTGTTTGTTTTTTATTTCATTTGTTTATTGATGGTGTTTTATGCTAGTTTGACGCCCAAAAAATTAGTTTACTTTATTTTTGCTCGTCTTTGGTTTAATGTAGCTCTTTACTTTTCTTGTAAAACTTCTTTTTTGGAAAACGTTTTTTTGTGTTTGTTTTTAATTGGCATAGTCTTTTTAATTGCCTAATAGTAGGACATTTTAAATCTTTGGTTTCTCTATAAAAATCCAGATTTTGGCTTACAATTCACATGTTGGATGAAGTTTTGTAACAATTTTTAACAAAAGTCGTCCTATTGTGCTTTGGGTTGATAATGTGAAAAACATTCAAATATTTGGGTTAATAACCTGCATGATCTTTGGGGTTCCAACATATCACCCCTAGTTGTTACTGTGATATTGCATATACGCCCTTTTGACCATCTGGATACACATAATATCATTTGAATTATTTTTACATCTCAACTTTCCCTGAAAAATAAAACTTAATACCCTATTCAGTTCTTAAGACATTGTATCTATGCTATTTTGACAACCTTGATGTTCTTTTCAACCCTTTTGATTTAGTACAATAGCAGTAGCAGATGTAGTAATAGTAGTAGCCCTGAAATTTTCAAATTAATACCCTCAGCCGTTCTTGAGATATTGCTGGTACGTCTTTATTGACAACCAGCATGTACATAGTGCCTTTTGATTTAGTTTTAAAGCAAATTAAACTGTCTCTGAAAGTTTCTGCTTAATAGCCTATTCCAGTCCTATGACATCCCGCCTATGCTGTTTTGACAACCTGGGTGCACTTAACCTGTTTTCATTTCGTTCAATAGTAGCAGTAATAGTCGCCGTAGTAGGTGTAGTGGAAATAGTAGCAAAAGCGGTAGTAATGCTAGTAGCCCTGATAGTTTTAGCTTAATACACTAGGGTTTTCTTTTTCCTGGTATATTGTTAACACACCCTTTGATAATCCACATTTACAGATTGTGTTTTGATTCAGTTCAGCATTCCCAACAAAATACCCTGAAAGCTTCACTTTAATGCACAATATATATCCTTAGACATTTCTGATGTGCTATTTTCATTACCTGTATGCGCTTCGTGTGTTTTGATTTAGCTCAACATCACCCTCACCTTTTCCTGAAAGTTTTACTTAATATCCTTAGCATTATAAATAGTAGTATTGTAGACGTGGCAGTAGAAGTAATAGTAGGAGGATTGGGACTAGTAATAGTGGTAGTAATTATAGTAGTACCAATAATTGTATTCACATTCTGTCTTTTTGGTTTACTTCAATATCCCCTCTTCATGCCCTAATTTCTGAGATATTGCTGATACGTTCTTTGGATAGCTTGCATTGACGGAGTGTGTTTTAATGTAATCCAAAATCTCCTTCAAAAGCCCCTCAAACTTTTTCCTTAAAACTATTAGCCTTTGTAATAGTAGTAGTATGCACATACAATAGTACATTTCTATTAGTTCAATACCCCCCTCAACATGCTCTGAAAGTTTCAACCTAATACTCAAAGCCGTCCCTGAGATATCTCTGTTACGCCGTTTTGACAGCCTGCATACACATAGCTCGTTTTAATTTAATTTGCCCCCCCCCCCGCAACGTTTCATGGAGAATTCTTCTTATTACCCTTAGCCTTAATTGTAGTATTAGTAGTAGCAATAGTAGTAGTAGTATGCATATAGTAGATAGTACCTATTGCTTGGTTCAACATTTCCCTCAACATGTACTCAAAGTTACAACTCAATGCTCTAAGCTTATTCCTGAGATATAACTGAATCAAAAATTCTATTACCCTTTTTAAGCGACCACCAACAAGATTGGGGGGCAACTAGCCCCCTCCCACGCAAATATTTTCCTCAAAGACATCCGATCAAAATTTTATTATATACGTTTCGTTCAGCATAGTTAAAAGGACCAATAACTATGCTTTTGATGATGACATAACCCTCCATAGTCCCTGGAGAAAGGGCTCACAGCTTGTTCTTGTAATACAGTATTTGTTATTGGGAAATATATGAAAATTTTCGGGTTATTTTTTCGCAGGGGTGGGTGATTTTTCGTGGGGAGAAAAGTTTTGAGGAAATTTTCCAGAAGAAGTGTTACATTGGGGAGGAAGGAACGGGATTTTCTGGCATGATTTAAAACATGGTCAGAAATTAAATTTTACTAAGATGTTTCAGCAGAAACTAAGGAGCAACATCAAAACTTAAAACGAAAAGAGAGTATTCTGTATATGAAGGGGGCTGCCCCTTCTTCAACCCTCGCTTTTGACATTTTGTCCCGATTCTTTAGGAAAGCTAGGTACTCTTGCATTATGCGGGCCTCTCGGGTTAACTACTATAAAGTAGGCAATGATAAAACCCATTTTTGCCATGTTTACCTCTATGGACTAGGCAATGATAGCGTGCTTTTCATTGTGTATACGATATTAAACTGTGTTTTTTGGGGGTTTATGGGGGGTATCTAGGTTAGGTTACGTATTTAATATATGCTATGCTTTGCCCCCTAATGTGCAAATATATAGCCCAAATTTGTTTCTAAACTTGTATATATTCATCCTATTTTATTTTATTTCATTAGCATTAACCAAACTTGACTTTTTAGAAAGGCCCGCATAATGCAAGAGTGCCGAAAACTACTCAAATACAAGGGACGTTGATTTTGAATGAGAAGTATTTTTAAAGAACTTCAAGACTTTAGCGGAAAGAACGATTGTTGAGGAAGGGGCAAGGGTGAAGCCCCCCTCATATACAGAATAATATGTTTTCGTTTTAACTTTTAATTGCTCCTTATTTAAGTTTAAAAAACTGTTTTTTTAAATTACTTTCTGCAAGATACCAGCAAAATAATTTGCTAAATGTCGGAAATATTAGCAGTCATGAATTCTCTTTCAATATTAAAAGCATAGAAACTAGTCATCCTGTTTAGCCTTATTGTCTGGTTTTTAATATTGCGCTTCAAATTCTCCAACAAAAATTCGATTTGATTGAGAAATTCTAAATAATGTTAGGTAATTGTTTTTGTTTCGATGGCGGAAAAACGGCTTAAAAAGAATCAACCTTGAAAAAATAGTTAAAGATCACCTTTTGTCAAAGATCAATAGTTTTTGTTGTTGTTGCGTTTTCACGCAACATAAATAGAAAATCGTCAGCTATTTTGTGGCATAAAGATCCTGAGATTTTAAGACTGGTTTATTTTCTGTAATCACGATTGTTTTATTAGCCTTACAAACAAAAGAAAATCTATTGTTTCAGCTTTTTTTAGAATTTACATAATTAATCAGTAGCCGTATTATCATTACAAAGAATTATGTAAACATTGAAAATACATGTTCCTACAACACTTATAGATAACTAACGGGCTTTTTAATAAAAACTTTCCACAAGTTTTTTGAACACAAGTTCGGTTTTCAGAGGGAGGGAAGGGAGAAAATAGCACGACTCTCATTTGTAAACCTCGATTAGCATTGAAGATACCTTTTTTTTGTGTTGTTGTTGAAGTCATGACATCTTAAGCAAACTCGAAGAATACCATAACAATAACTTTCTGCTACAAATTTAAATAATGTTTTGCTAAAGAGTTTTTAAGGAATAAGAGGACGAAACGTTACTCAGTTGGATTGAAATCTTCACAATTATTCACCTTCTATAGGGCTGAAGCCATCCTGGCCCCCATCATTTTAATACTGTGTAAATACCGATTTGTACTATATTTTTCTGTTACTGTTTGTAAGAGTACCTTTAAATTTTAACTTCAAACGCTAAGCCGTTCTCGAGATCTTGTAGATATTTTTTTTTCGATGACTCAGATTTGTACAGTCTCTCTCGGGGGTCTACTTGACCCTCTCCCCAAGACTCCGTGAGAGTTTCAACTATCCTAAAAGCCATTACCAAAATAAACCCTATGTTGCCCCAGGGGTTGTGTGGGTCATAAATTGCCTATGGCGTATTTATTGAATGGCTTTATTATTTGGAATAAAATGACAATATCAAAGATTGTATCACATTTCTAGGGGCAGCAGGGGGAAAGGGTATCTAAAAAGGGCTTAGGTTGAAATCTGGATGCCATTCAGTCCCACTCGATCCTTAAAAAGGCCATTAGAACTTCACCACTACCAGTAAAAATGTTACTTTTGTCTGAATTTTTGAACAAAATTTCTTAGCCCTTCACTTTTCCCCATCACTAAATTTGAATTTTCCTTGCCCTCGATCCCTTAAGCCCAAGGTATTGTTGACGCTTTCAAAATTTAGGTGTACAGAGTTTTTTTATTTACTCAGGTAAGCGTTACGTTTCCAGAGTATATTCTTGGGAAACTTTCGGAATCTTGGCAAAGCGAGTGATCCGTTTTTTTCAGCAACAAAAAGCTATATGGGCTCGTTGCCCCCCTCCCCCCACTACTCCCTACAAAATATCGTATGATCTTAATGACCCAGAGAACGCTGAAACTTTGAGCTAAAGTTTCGGACACCCACGATCAAACATACCCCTTTTCCATCATAAAACTTGGTTGTAAATAATGGGCAACTTGTATAATCTACTGCTTTGTTGGTCGTGTCATCTCCGAAGGCATATTTGTTGAACCCTTCGACTATTTTAAACAAAATTGATATCTCAAAATTTTGATCGCATGTTTGGACAGGGGAGCAGGTAGTAAAAAGGTCATGGGGGGTTGGTTGCCCTTTAATCCCATTTGACTCTTAAATAAGGCTCTAGAACTTTTAGTTTCCAATCGAATGAGCTCCCTCCGAAGTTTCTACAACCACCCCTTCCATTCGAAGGGGTCTGGAGAAAAAAAATGAATAATACATGGCAGCCATTTTACTCTTTACTTTGGCAGCGCTATGCTGCCTATGATTGATAGTGCTGATGTCAAATCCGTTGAGTTTTCCCAAATCTCCGCTAATAACTAGAATCTTTTTCTACCTTCACTCAGCAAAGATTTACGGGTCGATTTACCCAATCAGTGCAGGTTTCAGCTATGCCTGACCAGCTCTTTAATTCAGAAAAAATAAAAAATATTTTTGAATATTTCAAAAAATTCTCTAGTCTCCCGTAGTTTTTTTCGTATTTTGTACAGTTTCCGTAAGTTATGCAAGTTTCTTTTTTCTGTATAGGGGACTGACATTCCGTCGACCTATGGATAAATCCGTAAAAATGGAATAAACTGGGCATCATTAGTTCGATTATCAAAAAACGGGTATATTGGAGAGTAAGGTTTGTATTTTACTCAGTGCGTATGCGCATGTCATTGACACTGAAGTTTTGTGAGTCATGAAATGAGCCAACGGTTTTTCGTATTGGAAGCAAATATTTGAATGGAATTCAATGTTTTTCACTTTGCTTGGGTAGTTTTTCACACATCTGGCCTATTAGATTGCCGCAAGTTTTTGTTATTTTTCATGGTATGCAAAACATAATGAAGTTTAACCTTTCCTGATTACACGATAATCATTTTGAAATGATTATGAATATTTAAAAACACAAATCTCTTTTGGGTTACGTGATTTTAGACATGACACTTCGTATTTTAGCAAAAAAAGTTTTTCTGATGAAAGCAAAGATCGAAGTTGAAACTTAACCCGAAAAAAAATATTGCTTCTCAGCTTATCCAACAATTAGCTGTGAAATCAGTGCAAATAAACTATTCATAAATTTAGAGGATCGTGCAAAACAGTACTTTACTGAAAACAAGACGGTTATAAGATTTTCATAAAGTAAAGTATAAAATACTTCAGATATTTTCACGCTGGAGAAAGAGCCCCCTTGTGAAGTTTTTATAAGATATTAATTCGATTAATATGCTACGATCTCTTCGAAATAAACCCGAACAATGGATTGTTCTCTTTTCGGATTTGAACTCATATCTATATGATATTTGTTTTAGACAAATCCAAAATAAAGCTGTCTCAGTAATACTAGGACTACTCATAAACTTCAGAAATGCCCATCACAGATAGAACCCACATTTACTATACAAAAAATGCAATTCAGGACTTTATCTAATGGTTTATTAGCGCTTGATTTCAATTAAATAAAAAAAACAAGTTTTTTAAACTGAAATAAGGAGCGACATTAAAACTTAAAACGAACAGAAATTATTCCGTATATGAAAGGGGCTGTCCCCTCCTCAACGCCTCGCTCTTTACGCTAAAGTTTTTTATTGTTTTAAAAAATAAAGTTGTGAGACAGAGTCAAACTTTAGCGTAAAGAGCGACGCGTTGAGGAGGGACAGCCCCTTTCATATACGGAATAATTTCTGTTCGTTTTAAGTTTTAATGTCGCTCCTTACTTTCAGTTTAAAAAACTAATTTTTTTATCTAATTTCTGATCGTTTTTTAGTTAATGCAGCTTTGATTTTGGCACACCGTCATTGAATAAGTAAACAAAATTTGCATAAAAATTTTACTCTTCTTTTACTAAATGGCTGTCTCGAAATTTGGTTCTGACGAAATTTACAAATTAACTTACATAACGAACTTCTATATTCGTATATTTTTCTTCTGGCAAAAAATACGTTGCCGATATAGTTGCAGATTTTTGCAGAAATGAGCTTGAAGCCTATGTACTAGGGTTTTGTGATACGCTGAATAAGAATTTTCATTAAAATTCTTTCACTTTAGGGGATGTTTCCTCCTTCTTTAAAAAATTAGGTAAATTTTCTCAGGCTCGTAGCCTTTGATGAGTAATACTAAACTTAATAAAATTTATATATTTAGAACCAGCATTATAAGCCCATTCTTTTGATACATTTATTGACATCAAAATTCCGTTTTTAAAAGTTTCGATTAGCCTACTATTGAGCCGTGTCGCTTTTTTTTTTTTTTTTTATTACGTATATGTTATTACGTATATGAGGGAGTTCTCCCCTTAGTCAATACCACGCTCTTTACGTTAAAAGTTTAACAAAAAATTAATTCACAAACCCCTGAAACACAAAGGCCGTTTAATTAGAATAGATAGCTCTTTTGAAAGCACTAAAAAAAACTGTAGCGTAACGAGCGAGGTATTGACTTGGGGGAGAACCCCCTCATAAACATAATAATCTCTGTTCGTTTTAAGTTCTAATGTTGCTTCTTACTTTCAGTTGAAAAAACTTGGTTTTTTTTTTTATTTAATTTCTGTTCGTTTTTTAAATAATGCTTGGAAATCCAGCACACCCTTCATAGAAATGTCCCTTACACCAAAAAAATATCCTCCACGCAAAGATTCTCCCAAGTACCACCCGCCGCCCGGCCCCCCCCCCCCCCCACCAGAAAAAATCCTTCCTGAAAATGTCTGTATACTTCCCAATAACCAATACAATATGTAAGCAATGGGCAAAGTTCATATCTTGCAGCACTTCCCCTGGGAACTGTAGGGCATTAAGTGATCCTAAAAAACATATTTATTAGATTGTGACTATGCTGAACAAAATTGCCATCTCAAAACTTTAAGTGGGTGACTTTGAGAAAATAATGAGCTTGGGAGGGAGCCTAGTTGCCCTCCTTTCTTTGGATGGCACGCACCGCTTCGAGTAAAAAATGCAAATTTCCACCTTTTTGCAGATAGGAGCGTGAAACTTCTTTAATAGGGTTCTCTGATAAGCTGAATGTGATGGTATAATTTTCGTTAAAGTTAATTAAAAATGCAAAATTCCACATTTTTGCAGATAGGAGTTTGAAGCTTCTTTAATAATGTTCGTTGATAAGCTGAATCTGATGGTGGGAATTTCGTTAAAGTTAATTAAAAAAATTTGCAATTAAAACAAAATTTTATTGTTTAAAAAAAGTGAGTTGTGAGAAAGTCAAACTTTAGCGTAAAGAGAGAGGCTTTGAGGAGGGGACAGCCCCTTTCATATACGGAATAATTTCTGTTCGATTTAAGTTTTAACTTCTTATCTTACTTTCAGTAAAAAAAAACTTGTTTTTTTTATTTCATTTGTGAACGTTTTATAATTAATTCAGGTTCTTATTTTGACTGAAAATGCTTGAACAATTAATCTGAAATTTTTGTACTAGTTGCACTTTCATTAGGTTAATTGACTCTCTTAAAAGTTGTTGAATTTTATTTACGAACGTTTTCGTAAGTACTAAATATAAGTAACTTACGAATTAACTTACGTAATGAACTTGTATATTCATATATTTTTAATACATATATTAGGGGGTTTGCCCCCTAGTCAATACCTTGCTCTTTAATCTAAACTTCGAATTTTGTTCCAAATTTATAAAAATGACCCCTTAATCACAAAGGCCGTATATTAGAATAAATAGCTCTTATGAAAGTACTAAAAAATCTTTGGCTTAAAGAGCGAGGCATTGACTAGAAGGTGAACCCAATCATATAGCTAATATTTTTTTATTCGTTTCAAGTTTTAATGTTGCTCCTTACTTTCAGTTGAAAAACTTGTTTTTTTATATTTAATTTCTGATTTTTTTTTAAATAAAGATGGGAAATCCGGCGCCCTCTTCATAGTAAAATCCCTTCCCCCATGAAAACTTCCTTCATGGAAAGATCCTCCCATATAACCCTCGACCCACCCCCGCCCCCCACTACCAGAAAAAATTCCCCCTGAAAACTTCTGTATACTTCCCAATAACTAATAGGTCTACTATATGTTAACATTGGGTAAACTTCATAACTTTCAGCCCTCCCCCTGGGGGTTTCGAGGGATTAAGTCATCCTAAAAGACATAATTATAATATTATTGAACATGGTGAACAAAATGGCTTTATCAAAATTTTGATTGGGTGACTTTGGGAAAAAAATGAACGTGAGAGGAGGCCTAGTTGCCCTCCATTTTTTTGTACTTAAAAAGGGCACTAGAACTTTTAATTTCTGTTCCAATGAGCCCTCCCACGATATTCTAGGACCGCTGGGTCGATACGATCACCCCTGGAAAAAAAAAACTGAATATAATGGTGTGATTTTCATTAAGGTTCAATAACTTTTAGGGGGTCTTTCCCCCTTTTTTCGAAAATCAGCCAAATTTTCTCAGGCGCGTAACTTTTGATAGGTAAAATTAACCTTGATGAAACTTATATATTTGAAATCAGAAGCAAAATCTGATTCTTTTGATGTATCTATTGGTATCAAAATTCCGTTTTTTAGAGTTTCGGTTACCATTGAGCCGGGTCGCTCCTTACTTACAGTTCGTTACTACGAACTGTTTGATAGTACTAAATTGTACTTGTTTACTGCTTAATGACTTTGGCTTCTATACGGTTTTTTTTCTGCTTGAGATTTGTGGAAACTTCTCAATGTTTAAATCTTATTTTGAAGTTTTTTATGTGCCAATGCTGGTGGGAGACTATTGAATAGCCTTATAAATCAGTCTGTTAAACCTGCAGGGCTCTTTCTAATGACTTTTTCGGTACTACAACTTTTTTTTTATGCGTTGGTTTCTTAATTTCTTTGAAGCGTTAATTCTGCACAATTATATAAATATAGATATAATTTATTTGCGATTTTTCCAAAACTATATGTTGCAAAGGCTGAGAGGTGATTGTCTTCCTTCGTCTTAATTTTCAATTCTGCTCTTTACTTTCATCTAAAAATTTTATTTTATTGTTGCTCGATTTCAGATTATAATTGACTACAAAATATCCAAGATAGAAAAAGTTTTGTTTAATTTGAGCCGGTTCTAAAGACCCCTTAAAAAACGGCAAAAATTTACTTAAAAATAAAACTAGCCTATAAGTTTCCTGCAAACAAGTGAATCGTTTCGGACAGATTCGTTTCTGGTAATTTTTTTCTATTCGTCTTTTCTATTTTTCTTTATGAAGGGGGGGGGGGGTAAAAATTCTGAAGTTTCTCCCCTGGCCCCTTCATGGGCTCCTCGGACAAGCATTGGCCTCTGGAGCTCATAGCACCTTGTAGGCTACTTATTTTGTTGTATCTTTTTGTGAAATTAAATTCACAATTAATTTGTATGCTTACCATTTGAAAGAAATTAAGGCACTTGTGTATTATCCCGACCACACTCAAGAAGTTTGCTCTGTTTAATCTAAGAAAAACCGGTTTGTCTGTCTGCAATCGGTTATAATCGGGTTAGTTTTAGTGAGAAAAACTATGATGCAGGTATATTTTAATTAAATATTTAATATATAAAGGTGGTTAGGCTAGGTATTTAATATAATTCGTTCTAGGCGACCTGCTTTCCATAATTCCTTTTTGCAGTTTCCATAATTTTGTTACTAAAATCTTATATTTTCATCATATTTTCGTATATTTCATTATGACTAACCTAACTTAACTTCTTGAGTGTGTTTGGGATAATACACAAGTACCGAAATTGATTTGTTTATTGCTTTTAAATCTTAATTGGAGATTGATGGAGAGAAACTGGAAGTTCTTTGTGCTTCATTTTTTATGGAAACTAATTTGAAGCGCCCAATTGCTAAGACTTGGATTCTTTAAAGCACTGGTCCTCAAAATTATCATGGGTCGCAGCCCTTTAAATTTTATAACGCGATTTTGCACCCCATTTGGAATAGGCTATATGATTTTAAATGAAACGCCACTTTTTGTATGTGTTGTGTCAGGTACTTGTATAGAAATCCCTCCTTGCATTTCCAAAGGTATGATCGCCTTCGGTCGGGAACCCTTGTTCCATAGAACGACAAAGCCTTGGCTAAGTCCTACTATTTAAAGATATGTAGTTTCAGATTATATAAAATCACAAGTAGTCATATTTATGAGAGTAAAGTCTCAAGGGTAAGAGTGAAGAAAAGTTGTTTTGTAGCCTTTATCGAGGTTCTCTGTTTGATCAAAATTGAGGCGGTGGGAGGGGAGCTGGCACATTACTCGTATTTTGTTGTTGTTGTTGTTTTGTTTTTTTTCAAGCGAATTACTTTGTTCATTTTGTGCTTTTCGTTGGTTGGAAAATGTGGGTATTATGTCGAAATGTCTTATAAGACACAAAGAAAAGAATGAAAGACATTCTTTTCCAAACTGTGTTGTTTTTATATATTTCTGCAAACATTGAACTTTCGAACATGAAAAACTGCAGATAATACATAATCAGGGAGGCACACTTTCGCCATTATAAAGAGGCGACCCACCGCAATGTTGAGTAATTTCAGATCCTAGAGGTTGCAGAAAGACGGCGGTGATCGCATTCCTTAGCCCAAGCTCAAACTAAGAAACTTGCAAAATTTTATACTCCTCCGAGTTTATCTTCATGGGGTAAACTGGGCCGGAAGTTTCGACCCTCCCACCACAGCCCCCCTTTAACGTTGTCCGATTGGGCTGAAATTGTCAGGTTAAGCTTTCCTAGGGCCCGGGAGCTTATCCTCAAAATCTCAGCCCAATCCGATCACTCCTTCCCTGTTTTCCAAAAACCAAATATAGCCACTTAAACTTCATTTCTCTTTCTTCTTTTTATCCACGCCTACATGCCACAGTTGGCAACGGATCCGGGTGAATGAGGACTCATTCGAAGCAGAATTTGACCTCTTAGAGCCTTTTGATATTTTCAGACCGAAAAAATTATCCCCCAAATTTACATTTACGAAAAACCTCGTTTTCCTATAATAGCCCATGTTAATTTTTCCCACCACAACCCCCTTTAACGTTGTTTGATCGAGCTGAAATTCAGAGAATAAGCTTTCCTGGGGCCTGGGAGCGTATCCATGAAAATTTCAGCTCAATCTGAGCACTCCTTCTCTGTTATCCAAAAACCAAATATCAGGTTTTGTGGGTATTTGCTTGCCTCAAAAATAGATTCACCTTGCTAAAAAACAATTACAATTGTGTCTCTTTAGTCCAGCGGTCGAGACCTCTGACTTTCAGGGGGAATACCCGGGTTCAATTCACTGTCAGAGGAAATTTTTTATATACTGAATTTAAACTTTAAAAAAGAAACTCAGTTTCTTTTTTAAATTATTTGAAAAAAATTACGTTTTCTAAAGAGTTAAAGAGGCTGAGTTACAAGGTCGACCCTTAAAACGTACAGGGAATAGGAGGCACAGTTGGGGGGCTGCCACCCCCCAAACCCCCCGCTTTCGCAGCCTTTAAATAAAAAAAAAAGTTTTTTTAAACTGAAAGTAAGGAGCGACATTAAATCTTAAAACGAACAGAAATTATTCCGTATATGAAAGGGGCTGTGCCCTCCTCAACGCCTCGCTCTTTACGCTAAAGTTGTTATTGTTTAAAAAAAAAGAGTTGTGAGAAAGTCAAACTATTTTTTTAGATACTGATAGTTCGTATATTTTATCATCTCAATGTTTCCTGTTCGATTAAATATCAAAGATTCGGGAGGCTGAATAGTGATTGTTTACCCTACTCTGCCGAAAAAAAATGGGTTCAAACTTTTGGCACCTGAAAAAATTAACTAGCCAAAATATGAAATGTTGGCGAATTTTTCGTAGTAGAAAATCAACAATATTAAAAGGATTAAAATCAACAATATTACTGAGCCATTTCTGAGTTTTTCGTTCTTCTCATGCATGAGCACCATCTGCATTTTAAATCGCTGAAAATAAATCATCAAGAGCCAGTAATAGTTTTCTAAAGGTGATATCTGACAACTAGTACGTTTTCACCATCCTTATTTGGCTTTAAGCTTTATTTGATCTTTCATTGATTGATACGCCTTATAACAAGTGGTATCAGTTCACGAAAGTGTGTGTGTGGGGGGGGGGGGGGTGCACAGGGACGTTTTTTTTGTTAAAATCAGTGAAAATACAAAAAAGCTATTTAAAAAAATGAGGGTGAGGGGTATCCCCCTCCCCCTTTATTTGACGCCCTTGTCCATAAAGCAAAACAAGTATCTAAGATGATCATTTGTACCAGGGAGCGCTCCTTTTGCAGATCATCATTTTCTTTTCAACATCATTCGATACTGATGACACTTTCTTGCATATTCAGTGCTGCAAAATATGAAAGTACTAGCAAAAGGAGGTTTTGGTATAAAAATGAACAACTTGATTCCTTTATTTGCCTAAAAATCGTAGCAGTTAAAGGTAACTTTACACCTACAAGCAATGCCTGCAAGCTGAAGACTCAACTCTGTATGTTGATTTTGTTCTATTTGGCCCTGATTTTTAAGTTTTGAATTGAAAGCTATTTGTATTTGTTTATGTATTGTAATTACTGCCAAATAATCTTAATTTTTTCTCCTATTTTTCTTTTAGAAATTCATCGAAGAACTGCTAGAGAGGACAAAAATTCTTTGAAGCGTTTAAAGAGATTGAAAACTAAAATATAAACCCAGATGCCATTTGATGGGTATGCTGATACCAAGATAAGAGAGTAAAAAATGAAATAGATTTATTGTGTGCGTATATCATGGATTATTTCTGATCAGGTTTCTTTTAATGCATTTTTGTAGTTGTATAATAGTATTAATTTTCGTTTGTGGCTGTGTAATAGTGTTCTAGTTACAAGGAAGTTCTGTCGTGTTTTTTTTTTATTTCTTTTTTTAGCTCAAGAAGTAACCCAAGTGTTAGTTTTGGGGAACGATATAAATAGAAAGTTGGTTTTGTTGATCTGCAGGTTGAACGTAAATGCAATAGCCTTTATTTTATATCTGAGCTGTCTTTTCAAATGAAGTTAACTTTATATTTATTTATATTTTATTCATTTATTTAATAACAATTAATGCCACAGCATGATATGGAGGAGGGATAACCAAACAAATAAGGGATATAGCAACTTAAATTTTCAATTTAACCCAAAATCTCCAACCCCGCCCCTCAACAATTAAAAAATGTTAACCCTCGGCTTAAAATATTTTAGCAGGATTTGTTTCAGAGGGAGTTTTGCCTGCTGGAGTGTTTTTCTTTCCATTTTTTCTTTTTTTGGTTTGGTAGAAAATGTACATGTTCCATGAAAATCTGATAAAATGTTAATTCTATCGCAATAATAAGATTTTCTGGCACTTTTCAAGTTCAGTGTGCCTTACTGAATCAATGATTTGAACAAAATACTATTTTATCAATTTTTTTTTGTGCATCAGTTTTTTTCTCTTTTTTTAGCTTGGCGAACCTGAACTGTGTAATGCAATAATAAAGTGTTAACCAATATCTTGAGGTATTTGGAAAAACAGACAGTCCACAGATAATCTGTAGCAGGGCATCAGATACCAGTACATCGAATGCGAAAACCTGAAATAAAAATATTGAATCGTAGATGGATACTCATCAGATAAAATAGGAATGAAACATTGAGCCCGAGCCATATCATAGTCACCTGTCTATAAAAAACCTAAGATTTATAAATGATATGTGTTTTTGTTGATTCTAATGCCATGCTTGTACTGTAAAAGCAGAAAATTATAATAGAAGGAACTTGGTGCGAAAAGCGTAAACACTAATTTTTTTCTGAGTATTGTCCGCTGACACGGTATCTGTATTTTTGTTATTTTTTATTTTTTTCAGATTCTTCTTGTAGATTGTGAGACTGGTGTTCTAAGCTTTTATATCTCTAATTTCAAAATTTTTGCCTGAAATTTTTTACTCCGATGTGTCAGTCATAAATTTTATTCTTAAAAAAAAAAAAAAACGTAGCCAAACTCGTCAAATTACCCTCACGATGCATGTTGTCGTGCATTCTAGTGTTTATACCCGCAATTTGACTAAGGTGTGGCTCGGGCAATAGTATTCTGACAATTGTTTGTTTTTCCGTGAGTTTTTGTTTCAGATTTGAATTTTTGAGATCATAAACCATACTTTCTTGGCTCTCCAGAGAACGGGGCTTTGTTGGTCGCTTTTCAGGCTAGGATTATATCAGGTATTGCATGCCGCAATTCAGATTTTAGTCTGATCAAGTTTTAACACAAATTCTCTATGAATCTCCCTTGATTTAGTTGTGCCTAACCAGACAAGACACAAGCTTTTTTTTCTTTTGTGGTGTTTATAAGGACTAATAACCTAAAAGTGGTTTTCTTTTGTATTCTGCTTTTTTTGCTATTATTTGCCTGAAGGTCATTTTTCTGCTTTGAGACAATAAATATAAACCCAGTTTAAAACTAACGGGTAACCCCCCTAGGAGAATCGGGTTAAATATCGATAAAGTCCTGTCCAAGGTTGTTCACAGGGGATACCCCGCCCACCCGCCCTTAGGGCATTATAAGTAATTAAGATTGCAAGATGTAGCTTTTGCAGCAAATATGACACAATTCTGGCTAAAAAAGAAAATTTTGTTTTTCAAACCTCCCCTGCCCACTTTCGGGAGACCAAAAATATTACAGAAGTGCAAAATGCTGTATTTTGCAGGTTAGGCTTCTTCTGGAAAAATGTCTATGGGTGCCACTGGCTAAGTATTTGTGTTTGAATTTTGCATTAAAATTTAGAAAGGGTGGAGCCGAGGTTAATCAAAGTTTCGGCAATACGCAGCTCATACTTGAATATGCTTTCGGAATCACGACGACTTGTGAGTATTTCTGGTTAGTCATGTTGTTTGTAATAAACGACCAATAAATTTTGATTTTCTATTTAATTTGTACCGATTGAATCCCTCTCATCTTGTTACTTCTTGTCTTATGAGGATGTGGCCCATCTCAATGCAGATCTTCGGAACTTATCGCCATAAAGTTCAAAAATCTGTGAAAATGTATGACGAAAAGACGGTCTGCTCTTTCGAATGATAAATACGGGATTTTGTAGGCTTCCCCCTTCCCTATGTAATTTTCTGTCTATTGAACTGCTTAATAAAATTAAATCGCTTCTATGGTTTTTTACCTTTAAATAAAATTCTTGAACTAGCCAACGGAATAGTACCACATGGAAAATTAAGATGGGCGTAAGGTAGGCTGACCAAATCATGAACTTGAAAAAACAGCACATACCCTAGTAGGGTTTTTGGAGAAATCTTCCAGCTATTAAAGGGCACTTTCTTTGGAAACTATTTATTGAAATATGCTCATTTAATCTATTTTGAGATATATATATTTTTTTTAATTTCCTTACCCTTAGTTTTGTAAATTAAATTTAACTCAAAGGGATATCATAAACGGAAACAATAATTTTACACTGAATACCTATTTATTTACACATATGTTACAACACAAAAAATTTAATTTCTTACGCCTAATATTTAAATTGAGAATATTTGGCTGCTGTCCTGGCACTTGTTAAAATCTCTTTCTTATCCAATATAAAGTTATAAAAACTCGAACAGTCCATTTTGAAGTTGCAGATAACTTGATAAATTGCGAAAAGAGTCTCCACTCCCATCTTGTTTCTTTCGTCCGTCCATTGGATGTTCATGAGCGAAAGGATTCGTTCAGTATTACCATTATGGGCAGTGATTGCTAACGCATATTTGCATATTTTCAAAAATTCAGAGTGTTGTTCTGGCCTAGTATAAGTTTTGAAAAAACTAACCCATTTTTCGTGACATTGAAGTGTTTTTTTTTTTATCCTCATCAGCCCACTCTGTACTATTTTCACTTACAAAATCAGCTAACGAGGCCAGTTGGTCAAATAACAAAGTATCATTTATTTAAATACTTTTTTTGGAAGTAACAAACGGTTTCCTCAATTTTTTCCCATTTGGGGATGTTTTTAAAGAACATCCATTTGAATTTTGTGATCGTTGAGAATGGTAAACTCCATTTTTTCAGATACATTAGGCAGTTTTCATAAAACTCTTTAATTTCTCTTTTGAAGTCAATTTCCCCTTGTTGGGTAATATTTACCCGTTTAAGATTTGACTTACATTAAGTAATAAGAACTGTTCCTCATTTATTCTGGTCAAAGCTTTAAGAGTACAATCCAACACATCATTCACTTACATAAAACTTTTTGTACTTCTTTCAATCTTTTAATTCCTTGGTGATGTGGAGAAACCATAGGTATGCCTCACTTAAAGGACTATTAAAACATTTTAATTATATTTTTAGAGCTTTTTCCTCGTTTAAAAAGAAATCCTTTAGAGCATCAAACAGTTTTAAAATGCGTTCTATTGCAGGCATCAAAGATAGCCAACGAGTTTTTGAAAAAGCCAAAATAGTACCAAATTCGACGTCGACCATTTCACAAAATTCTTTTAGCCTCTCTGTTCGGACTATGTATACAGAGAAATAAGAGAAGAGTTTGACAACATTACCATCAATGCCACAGCTTAATCTATCAGCTGCTGCACTTATACAGTTATGTAGTACATGTGCAGGACAACCCACACCTTCAATACCACCGTTTGAATTAGCATTTATTTTTGTAAACACATTGTTTTTCTCACTCTGTTCAAACCACCAAAATTCGTGTTCGTATTATCATCGGAAAAAGCAATACAACTGGTTTTACCTAATTTAAATTCATCAAGACAGTTCACACAGAAATTTGATATCTCATCTGACATTTCACATGGCAAGGAAGGTACTTTCAGTAACTTTGACTTTCTCCCTTCATTTATGTCGAAAAACTGAACAACGAAAGGAAAGACTTTTATAGCCTTGTGATTGCTTGCATCAGTTGAGATTCCATAGAAAGGGGATTTATGCATCTCTTCAGTGCTAGTTTTCACCCTGAATGAGGCTAAAACACCAGCTATCAGGGCTGATTCCTTTGTTCTGCAGAGTTAAGCTTTTATGCAACTGATGAGTCACTAAACATAACGGTATTTAACTTGTTCACACAGTCATTTGACCTAAAGCTGTGATGGTGCTTTACAGTATGGTAGGCCTGAGTTAGTTCTGCTGCTGTAACTTTCGTTTCTTCATTAGATTCGGGTTTTATAAAATAACTTTTAAGAGACTTACTGCCAGTTGGTGAATTCAAGCTATTCCTATGTTTCGCTGATGAGATGTGTTGTTTCATGTCTGAACGTCCACCATGCAAACACTCTTGCAAGCTGTGCACTCGGCTTCACTGTCATTGCGCCTTTTTTTGTAATATAGGTCTACTCGTTTGAATGCTCATCCATAAACTTACACTGACGCTTGGGCATTATTATATGAGATAATACTATAACTATACAATAAAATGAAAGAAAAAAAACTGACAACTCTGTCACGAAATGGCCAGCAGGAATCACGCGGAATGACTCGTGTAACCTTCTTGACTCATGTGGCCGATGGAGAGAGAATAGTGCAGCCACCCCACACGAACTGACATCATTATTGACACGTGTTACGTGACTATCGTTATGCTATAAGTTCTGAAGTTTTAATAATTTGAAAATGCGTGTTGGATTTAAAAACGAGACATTCATGCGTCCAGAGAGCCATTTTCGAGACACCGAATAAAACCGTGAAAAAACGAGACAGTCCCGTTTTAACGGGATGTTTGGTCAGCCTTGTGTGAGGGTACCGCATAAAGTTTCCCATGGGGAGAGGGAGGGGGGCAAAGGCTCAAAGACATGTTTTTTTCAATGATGTCATATTTCTTACAATTGCCGCAGTTTACATATATTTTTAGCCTTTGCCCGGGCTGCCCACTCTACGGAGAGGCTTGGTGAGAGGAGGAAATAAATCCCCGGGTTCTGAGCTTCGTAAAACGTTCCCTAAACTCCTGTCATCCATTTTACTGGCTATTAGTCGAAAAATCGCTTACGTCATGGACTGCCCACTCTACGGAGAGGCTTGGTGAGAGGAGGACATAAATCCCCGGGTTCTGAGCTTCGTAAAACGTTCCCTAAACTCCTGTCATCCATTTTACTGGCTATTAGTCGAAAAATCGCTTACGTCATGGACTGCCCACTCTACGGAGAGGCTTGGTGAGAGGAGGAAATAAATCCCCGGGTTCTGAGCTTCGTAAAACGTTCCCTAAACTCCTGTCATCCATTTTACTGGCTATTAGTCGAAAAATCGCTTACGTCATGGACTGCCCACTCTACGGAGAGGCTTGGTGAGAGGAGGAAATAAATCCCCGGGTTCTGAGCTTCGTAAAACGTTCCCTAAACTCCTGTCATCCATTTTACTGGCTATTAGTCGAAAAATCGCTTACGTCATTCCCTTTCACGTTTTTGGTCAACTTTTACTTAATCCTTAGAGATTTCTATGTTACTTGTATTAAAACATAGCATATAGGTAGTTACGAAAAATGCATCGCATTTTACTCAAAACAAAGTTGTTTGGGCAAAAGATGGGTTCACTTTGCAGTATTGTATGGATTTTGTGAGAGATACATGACATTTTATTATTACTTGAATGGCCTTGAAAACAATTAATAAGAATATAGCATGTCTTATTTACCTTATGTAGTTTTAAAATTGGGAACAAAAAATATTTGTAGACAAAACAAAATTTGCTAAAAAATATGAGTTTATACGATCTAAAGTTTAAAGAAATATTACCGCTTTTAAATACTCATTACTTTTTTTTCCATTCTTAGTAACTTATTAATACGTCATCAGTCCGTCATTTTTCAAACAGTTCGTGGTAACGAATTGTAAGTAAGGAGCGACGCAGCTCAATAGTGACCGAAAGTCTAAAAAAAAACGGAATTTTGATACCAATAGATATATCACAAAAATCTGCTTATCATGCTTATTCAAAATGTATAAGATTCATTATGTTTAGTGTTACCTATCAA
Source organism: Artemia sp. Qi Xiang Cuo (assembly GCF_049724085.1). Lineage (NCBI taxonomy): Eukaryota > Metazoa > Arthropoda > Branchiopoda > Anostraca > Artemiidae > Artemia > Artemia sp. Qi Xiang Cuo. The sequence continues at coordinate 40,886,733 of NC_142799.1, forward strand.
AGACTACGAGCCTAAGAAAATTTGCCTGATTTACGAAAAAGGGGGAAATACCCCCTAGAAGTCAAAGTATCTTAATGAAAATCACGCCATCAAGTTCAGACATTGCTAAAATTCATTCTGTCCTCATAATATTATATTTTTTTTTGCTTGAACCTCTCTATAGTCAGGACGATGATCAACAACACTGACTACAGACTCGAATTTTGACAGAAAGCGTAATTTCAGTTGTATTTTATACCAAGAAAAAATACCTTGTTTTCAATCCGAAACATCTATTCAGCATTTTTCGATATCAAACTGAAAGCCAAATTCCTGTCTGACAGGAAAGAATATCAGCAACATATTTCATAAAGGTGCAAGCAAAGCACTAAGGAATAGGATTTCAGTGGCTCTTCTTCATTTGATGAAGTTATAAGAAAAAACAGACTCAAAGGAAATTTCTTAAGTAAAGCGATTTTAGTTGCCTTAGCTAAACACGTGGAAGCGTGCTGTTGAGTAACTGGTGTGTTTGGAATACTTTGGCAGTTAATATCTCTTGAATTATGAGATATTGACACGAACTCAGAATACTATCAGTGCTTATCAGGAGCGTATTAAATCAGGAGTTAAGCGGGGCTGTGTTCAATCCCCCTTTATATGCATCATTTTGATAGACTTTGTCTTACAGAGTACAGGAAAGGCAATGGGAGAAGACGGAATCAGATGGGGAAGATTCTTGGACTTAGATTATGCTGATGATTTAAGCATCCTAGATGAAAGTGTGAGGAATATGAATTAACTTTTAGAGATTTTTCGACTTCAGGATGCTAGAATAGGTTTGAAAATTAATGTTAAGAAGACTTAAGCTTAGGTCACTTGCTCCCCTGTGAGTCCAAGCAAATTCAGTCCCCCTCCCCCTTTTGTATACAAGTCCAGTCGACATTGTCAGTCATGCGTCAAGCCAAAAATCTTGATCACCCCTTAGTTATATGGCTGCCTATCTACCTTAGTTCTACCCTAGGATGGATGAATGATAGACAAAATCTAAAAACAAGTGAAAATGACATCATTTTTATACGATCCTGAAAAAGGCTTATGGCAGCTTTGCCTCTCACTCAGACTATCTCTCTTGGCTTTGTCTCCAGTTGGCCAATGGCTTTTTGGCAACTTGATTTTAATTCAGTCTCTAAAGCTAGGAATAAGTGAAGATGAAAAGGTGACGTTGGGTAACGAAAAGATTGATCAAATTGACATCTTCACTTACCTTGGTAGTATTATTAGTAAAGACGGTGGGAGCAGTGAATATGTTAAAAGTAGAATAGTCAAAGCTCAGGGTATTTTTTCACAGTTGATTGGAAGCTACAGTGCTGACATTGACCAAATATGGTTCTAAAGAGTTGGTGCTCCGAAAAACGGACGAAGATTTTCTAGATGTTTTCCAGAGAAATTTCTACGGATTGTCGTGGGTACCCGGCTGACTGACTGTGGGCTGGATAAAAATACTTTAGGGTCGTCCCTAACCCCCCCCCCCTGAAAGTTTCAATCATAAGGACTCCCAGCTGATGAGATAATCAAGATCAAACATAGCCGTATTTTCTACTAAAACCTATCTTTGAACAATTGGAATTTGCATAATTTAGGGCCATAGCCCCTGGGGCTGTGAGGGTAATGTTGATCCTCCGATCCCGGAAGATTAACATTACCAGAACTTCCGACGTTTTTCGCACCAATATCATGAGCTTTACGGGAGGACTGGTAGCGAAAGAACATGAGGGGTTGCCAGTTGCCTTGCAATCACTTTTGGCCCTTAAAAAGGTGCTAGAATTTTCAATTTCTAATCAAATAATTCCCATTCCGAATTTCTGTGACGGTTTCCATATGAAGTTGACGGGAAAGTGCGTTGGCTTCCGTTTTGGGGGAGCTAATGTTTTCTTCCTATTTTTTTTCTGCATTTGAATTCCCTTAGCCCAAGGACTTACGGATATAATTTTCAAGCTGATTCAAGAATTTTTTTGGGGAGGGGGGGATAGCTACCTTAACAATTTTTTTGTGCATTAAGCTCCTCTTTGTCCAAAGATTGACGGCTTTAAGTTTTAAACTGATTTAGGAAATTTTTTGTGCATTAAGATTTACGGCTTTAAGTCCTAAACTGATGTAGGAAAATTTTTTGTACGCTTCGTCTCCCCCCCCCCCCACCTCCTTCAGTGAAATATTTGATCGTTTCGACCCAGAGAAAGATCCATGAAAGCTTCAAGCCAAAGGAACATCAAACAAGTTCCCATTTTCCCATTATTAATGTTAGAAAAAATTTTCCACAAAGAAGTTTTTCAAAGAAAAATAAAAGCTACATCAAGCCAAAGACGAGCAAAAATAAAGTCAAATCATGCTTCAAGCATAAAACGACCATAAATCTATAGCGCTTTGGATGGATGGGTACGAGGACTAATATTCAAATATATAACATCAATGCATAACCCTTGGGGTCAAACTGAGCTGCACGAATTCTAACCCCACTCCCTTCATGTTACAACCTTGGGAATAGACAGTTACAATCAACCATTCTCCTCCACATACCGTGAAAGTTCCAACTCAATTACCTTAACCTTTCCTGAGATATCGCACGCATATCCTTTTGATGATCTTGGATGCACAAAGTGTCTTCTGATTCAGTTCAACTTCCTATTTAACATGCCTGGCAGTTTTAACTTAGTACCCTTAACCATTCCTGTGCTACGCTCTTTGAAAAAATTGAGCCCACATAGTATGTTTTTATTTAGTTCAACATCCCCAACAACATGCCCTGAAAGTTCCAACGTAATACCCTTAATTTTTCCTGATTTAGTTCAATATCCCCTACGATTTTCACCTTAATATCTTTAGCCTTAGTAGTAGCAGTAGTAATAGTTACAGCTGAAGACGTAGTAATAGTAGTAGTAAGCATACAGTGCCTATTGGTTATTTCAACATCCCCCTGACATAATTTTTACATTTCAACTTAATGCTCTAAGCCGTTCCTGAAATATTGCTGATACGCCCTTTTGACAACATGCGTGGCCATAATGTTTTGGTTTCGTTCAACTTCTCTCCCCCAAACATTCTCTGAAATTCTCACCTCAATACCATTAGCTTTAGTAGCAGTACCTGCAGTACGTACATATTGCCTTTAGGTCCGTTGAATATTCCTCTCATCATGCCCTGAAGGTTTCAACTTAATATCCTAAACCGTTTCTAATATATTACTGATACACCTTTTTATACAACCTGCACGCACATAGTGTGTCTTGATTTAGTCCAAAATTTCCATCAACACTCCCTGAAATCTTCACCCTTACATTTTCCCTTTCACCCTTAGCCTTTTGAGTCCCAGGATCAAACATGCCCGCCTTTCCCAATAACAAATTCTATATATGAACAATGGGCAAACCCTTGCCCAAAGGCCTGTGGGGGTAATTTCATCCTCAGAGGCGTAGTTATTGGATCTTTCGACTATGCTAAACAAAATGGATCTCTAAAAAATTTAATGAAATGTCTTTCGGGGGAGGGAAGCGAAAACGGGCACGGGAAGGAGCTGATTACCTTCTAATTGCTTTTGACTCTTAAAAAAGGCACTCGAATTTCGTCCAATCGAAGGACCCCTGTGAAGATTCTATGACCAGCCCTTGCATGCGGATTTGCCAGAGACAAATAAATAATACACTGTGGGTATTATGGCATTGCCACACATACACTTTGTGGCAGTGCTTTAGAGTTTCAATTTTAGCTTCGAAGCTTATGATTGAAACAGATTAAAAGTCCGAGTAAAAAAAATCATTATCTAGTATGCTGGACTTTGTTGCCTCTTTTTTCTTTTTAGCATTTTTCAATCTTATGACTTATTTTATTAAAAAAAAAGGTGGCAACGCAAGGCCGTACCCAGGATTTTTTTTGGAGGGCGTTTAACTATTTTCGGAGGGGGGGGGGTACACAAAGAAAACTAAAAAAAACCATACACAATTTGTTTATTTCCATTTTTGTTACGTTTTGACGAGTCAGACAAACATTGGGGGGGGGGGTCAAACCCCTACGCCCCCCCTCTCGATGTTTCTGGACACTCGGTAAAAAAATGAGTCGATAAAATCATGGCGCCGAGCGCTACGATTTTTTCGACATGTGGCAAAAAATTTGTTGGTGAAACAAAGAGCGTGAAAATAGCGATATAACATATACCAAAATCTCAATCTAGGGCGGTAAACGCAGCGGTTTTACCAACTCATGCAGTGATTTTATGTACTGTATTCAAAATGGGCATTATGTTAATTATTGACAAAACACTCGGTAAAATTACCAGCAAAAATTAAAAATTTCATGGCTAATTGGAGAAAAAAGCCAAGACATATAGTCTGAGTCTGAGATCCATCCATCTTAGGGCAAAACTAAGGTAGATAGGCAGAGAACTAAAGCATGATCGAGTTTATTTTTATTTGAAATTAAGTGTCAAAGCTTTTGTACTTGTACTTCTGAATTTTTCTTTCAAATTAAAAAAAAAGAAGGAATTTCCAAAATGACAACCCAAAAATTCTGACTTCCTTTTTAGCTGTTGACCAGTATCACAGTCCTGGAAAATATTCCTTGAAACTAAATTATATTATCAAGCCCACAATTCATTTGATTATGATCTATCGACCGCGATCGATTACCAACCTCATGAGTCTAAGTTTGAATAGCTTTAAACCTTTCCAAAGATGTTTTGGAAGACACTGATTTCTTTTTGGTCCTTTAATTCCGCAATTCGAATAAAATCTCTTGAACGCGAATCCCTTGAGAGTTTCTGTGTTTAAAATTTCAGTTTAGGTACACATTAAAATGGGAGTGTGATTCACTTTATTTAAGACTAAAAACACTAAACACGAATGAAAAATAAAACCAATGTATTGCGTCGAACCATAGATTTTATTATTTATTGGTTAAAATTTCCACACGTTAAAATAGACGATAGCACCATGAAAAGAGGTAAATTGGCGATAAATAACTGCTCTAACTGCTTGGTGGAGTAAGTTTCAGTAACTCTTCAACTGTATCAACAGCATGTTCACGGGATGAACGAGCCAATCGTGCTGACAAATCAATATCCATTTGACTTTGAAACGGACCAACTTTATCAGCCAAAGTCGTTGTGTGCATAGGAAGTACTTTAGGTGCACGACGGGACATGTAGCGCTCCACCCACTTGAGAAGAGTCAAAACAGAGTCAGTGTCTGGGATCCGCATATCAGCATAAGTTCGAAGGGTTGGGTTTGTGGTTACTCGGAATGTCGCAGCAATCCCTATAATACAAAAAAAGAATGCTATATTCTAAGACCTAGTGCTACGACGGGACATTTGTCTTGGAATTGTCTTTTTCAACTAGTTCTTCGACTAGTTTCATACCTTATAGCTCCTTCAGATAACATTATACATCCTCCCAACCCAGTGGCGTCGTTTCGGGGGGGCAGTTGCCCCCTCTAATAACTTGGAGAAAAAAACATTATATAACCCACGCCCCTTGACTCTCCGGATGGAGATCTCTCTTGCCCCCCCCCCCTCCAATAAAAATGCTGGAGTCACGCCCCTGTCCTAACCTAAAGAGCTCAGGCAGTCACAGACAATCTTTCTTTGGGATTAACACTGTCTGCAACAAGTACGGTTCTAATCCGTAATAAGCTTAAAGAAAGTTTACTTAATTGTTTTTTAAATTAGCCTGTAAGAACAAAGATGGTTTTTGCAAGTTCTTCCATTCCTTTCACCCACATCTCTCAACTTAACTCCTCAGTTTAGTTTACTCTAATTTTGCAAAAGAAACAAGAAATAAATTCAGTAAAGCAAATTTATTGGGTAGTTATTTCAATATACTGAGCTGGATTATCTCGAATTGTTACAAATTTCAAAAGTTACGAAATATCTCGAAAGTTACAGAATTATCTGTAACTTTCCCGAAGAAGCTTCTCAGCCACAAATCAAGCATCTACTTTTATTACTTATTGAGTTTGGTGTGCTTATAAAAATTAAGGAAATAAAATCACTGTAAGTAAGAGGATTCAGTACGGAAAATTAAGACTTTCTACTTTTTCCATCTGAACAAGTGAAGTTGATTCTATAAACCGAATGACGATTTGAGCTGATAATGAAAGTTCGATCATTTTTGTCATCAATGAAGAAAAGAAAATACTCTGACAAAAAAATTTCAAGGAAAAGTAAAAAGCTGCATTAAAGCCTAAGACGATCAGAAATAAACTGATTTAATACTTAAAACTTAAAGCAAACAGAAATTACTAAAAATAGAAATATGAAACCCAAGACAAACGGAAATTAAACTGAATAATCACATTAAACTTAAAGATAATAAACGCTGCTATTGATTAGTAAATGAATCCAAAAACAAACAGAAATTAAAATATGTAAACAAATCAAGCTTCAAACGAATAGAAAATAAACTGATTATAGACTGAAAAGACAATAGACTGATTGCTCAATTTATGATGATATTAGTTGGTTTAGATTTATGCGAAACTCCTCAATATAACCCAGTCACTGCAGTTGGATTCTTTTACGCTAAGGGCAGGTAATTTTAATGACGGGGCCCATCGTTCGACGGGTGCCCTTAGACAAAACATTAGGCATATGACTTTTTTCTTTCTTAGCTCCGAAAAGATATGTAGGGTACCTCCATAGGAGGCACGGACCAAGGGGGGACCTTGTACCTGGGGGGTCCATAATAGAAACTGGGGCACCCTCGCCCGGGGTCATAAATACAGAACACCATCGTGGGAGGATCCTCTATAGGAGAACAACTGCGGCAGGGCGTAACGGCCTCTGCAAAGGGCTGCCTCGACCCTTTCGGGGTACCTGCAAGACTGGGGACCTTGCAGTCAACTCTATACCAAATTTAGGAGTGGCGCTCATTAAGAAAAGTATGGCCTATTAAATTTCAGAGCATTTGCACTGGATTCTGGATAAAGGATAATTCTTCTGGGCTTTGTATGTTTTGACAGGCGTTTTAGGGCTGAAAACCTCTTCCTAGTTAATTTATCTATTATGGGCTGTCTCCCCGTAGTAGCATAATATTTGTAGGCATGAATATATAATGAGTCGGAGGTAATAGGCTTGAGATTGTCTGTGCAGGATTTTGACTCTTGTTGATAGAAGAGCAACGCCAAGTGCTGAAAACCATGTTGCGACCAAGATGGGCCCAGGATTGCACTAAGCCTCCATTCACGGAGGTCCCAGGGACTTCTTGTTGTCCGGTTCTAAGCCGGCTTAAGCACTTCGGTGTAGACTTGAGAAGATATGTGATCCCCGTCCTGCACTGGTATCTGGGATCATTGCTTTTCCTGAGGCGAAAATAATTCCAATGTTTAAAGAATATAAAAATTGCAACTTGGAATGTTACAACGTTAAAAAATGACTATCGTATCGACATTTTGACTGACGAATTCAGACGCTTCGAACTGGATTTATTAGGAGTTTCAGAAACTCAAATCCCAGGGGTAGGAAGCGAGAAATTAGGTGATGTAGAATTTGTTTACTCAGGCAGGAAGGAAGGATGGGGTACATAGACAGGGAGTAGGGCTCATGATGAATAAGGAAGCTGCTAAGTCTTGTTTAGACTGGGAAGGTATTAATAATAGAATACTAATTGCTCATTTTATGACGAAAAAGTTCAGGGTATCAGTTACAGTAGTATACACCCCTGTAGAACCGACTGACGGAGATACTAGTGACTCAGATAAATTTTACTTACAGATACAGGAGCAAATAGACAGGTTTCCGGACAGAAATATTATATTTTTACTAGGAGATTTTAACGCCCAAGTCGGTAGAAATAGGGGTAGATGCTATCCTAGCCTAGGTAAATTTGGTGTAAGAAAAGAAAATAGCAATGGATACAGACTTTTGCGATTCTGTAGGTACAACAATCTAGTTATAACCAATACGGTGTTTGGTCATAAAATGGCTCATAAGTTAACGTGGTATTCACGTGATGGTAAGACAGCAAACCTTATTGATTATATTATAGTAAATTGAAGATTGGCAGGATCAATACAAGATACTAGGGTATACAGGAGTGCCGTTATTGATGTTAAAAGTAAAGACCACCATCTAGTAGTGTCAAGGGTTAATTTGAAGCTGATATATTGAAAAGCTAAGTACCTTCTAGGAAGTTATGATGTTGGTAGAATCCAGGATGAGAATTTGAGAAAAAATTTCATAGGACAATTGAATACTAAACAAGAATGTTTATTATTTGATAATGTGGACCTTTGATCCTCAGTTATATAGATTATGAGTAAGAGTTCAATTCTGTTGATGAAAGAGCTTTATTAAAGTTGTTATTCTTTCATGATATAACAGTCAAATACACTAAAATGACTATTGATATGTATGAGAATAATACAGCTGAGCTTAAGTCAGGTAATGAGGTTAGCAGCTGGTTTTGTATTAAATCAGGAGTTAAGCAGGGTTGTGTTCTATCCCCCTTTATATTCCGTGGGAGACCACGGAATCAAATGGGGAGGAAAGTCTCCTGGACTTAGATTATGCTGATGATTTATGCATCCTAGATGAAATTGTGAACAAAAGGAATGAACTTTTAGAGGTTTTGCGAGTTCAGGGTGCTAGAATAGGTTTGCAAATTAATGTTAAGAAGACTAAGTCACTAAGGCTAGGAATAAGTGAAGATGAAAAGGTGACGTTAGGTAATGAAAAGATTGATTATGTGGGCAGCTTCACTTACCTTGGTAGTCTTATTAGTAAAGATGATGGGAGCAGTGAAGATGTTAAAACTGTTAAAAGTAGAATAGCTAAGGCTCAGAGTGTTTTTTCATAGTTGAAAAAAGTTTGGAAGAATAGGAAGATAATTTTGCGAACGAGAATTAGAATATTGGAAGCTACAGTGATAATAGTGGTCGAATATGGTTCTGAAGCATGGACGCTCTGAAAAGCGGATGAAGATTTGCTAGACGTTTTCCACAGAAATTGCTTAAGGATTGTTCTGGGTACCCGGCTGACTGACCGTATTTCAAACAATAGGCTATACGAAAAATGCGGTTCAATACCGTTCTCTAGGGCCATAATGAAAGAAAGGTTGAGGTGGCTAGGGCACGTTGTGCGGATGAAGCATGACAGATTGCCGAAGATTGTTCTTTTCGGCCAACTGTCAAGGGCTAAACGGAAAGAAGGTCGTCCCCGTCTGGGGTGGGATGACGTCATAAAAAAAGATTTAAAGGAAATTGGAACTTTGTGGGCGGGTGTAAAAAGGGAGGCTTTGAATAGATTGGGGTGGAGGAGGAGCGTGCTTAGCTGTGTTGGCCTCAAGCGGCTTGGTGCTGCGGTGAGTTGTTAGTAGTAGTAGTACAGTAGTAGTAGTTATCAGCTGGTTTATCCTATACTTGACTACAATACCAAGGATAAAACTAAGCATGCCTAAAAGAAAAAGGAGCAAACCTTTGAGAATATGAAGAGCATCTTCATCAGTCCTGTCATCTCCAGCATAAATTATCCGCACTCTTTCGTTCCAATCGTAGCCGAAAGCAGTCCTTAGGATGTAAACGACAGCAAGACCTTTATCCCAGGGGATAGGAGGCCGTGCCTCTAAAGCACAATGGGCTGTCACACAGTGAAATCCATAATTTTCTATTAACCGCTTTGCTGTGGCAATCAAAGGAGCTCGTTTTTCCTCTGGGGTACTTCTGTAATGCCATGTCATACTAAATCCTTTATTCTCCACCCAAGCACCGTCTTGGCAAACCTAAAATAAATAAAAACAAAATTGAAATTGGCATCACCAAAAGAAGGCTAAAACATCAGTTTCTCTTGATTTTGCCGCACAAGAGGTTGCCTTTATGTGCTTAAAATTAAGCAATCCGATTTCAGTAATTAAAACGCAATCTTAGTATAACAATCAAAGCTATAAAATGAAAAACCAACTAAAAAAAGACAATAAAATAAGACAAAAAAGGTCACATCTTCAAAACAAGATTGAAACCTAATCTTCTCTCGATATCACCACACAAAAACTTGTCATTTTACCTTAAAATCAGCAATCTGTGTTGGCAGCAATTAAAAAGCAGCCTTTATAAAACTTATACATTAATCCTTAAAACCTTTTATTATAAACACGGAGCTTAAGCATGTGAACTGATTGATGAATATACATAAAACTAGAAGTTTATTTTGGACAGAGGTAAGGTAAAAAAAAAAAAAAGGTAAAGAATACGGCATTAGACTTTACAGTCCCTACCGGCAGTGCTGATCTCTGTTTCTTGGCCTTTCAGCCAGGATGGCAAAGCGGGGTCTCTGCAAACCGTCCAATTTGAAATACCTATTTTAAGAGGACCCGTGCACCGAAACTATTTAAAATTATATACCCTCTTGTCTCAGGGCCCTGTTGCTGTAAGTTTCAACCGGTAATGAAAAAAGTTTAAAGCCCATTTGCGAGCCATATAACACCTCTCCCAACAAAATGTGTACTTTTTAGTCCTGGGAACGATCCCTGAAAGTTTCGAGCGAACTGGGCACCCAAGAACAAACACAACCCTCCTCCTTTTACCGTTAAAAGAAACTAGATTAACAATTGACATGAGTTACGGCCTTTGTCCCAAGGGCTGTAGGGATTATGTGATTGCCAGAGGTTCATTTAGTTTACTTTCCGACTGCTTTGAACAAAATGGTTATCCAAACTTTGACCTGATGTCTGGGGGGTTACTAGGGGGCTGGGGAGCAAAAAAGGGCGCAAGGGAAGCAGGGTGACAAGGGGATCTGCAATCACTTTGGGCCCTTAAAAAGGCACTAGAAACTGCAATTTCCAATCGAATGAGCTTCATTCGAAGCTTAAAAGTCCTTGGCAAAGGGGATCCCACTACAGAAAGAAAAATAGCAAATTGGTTCCTGTAAAAACAGAGCCGAACAGAGGGTCAAAAAAGGGGAAAACTTTTATCCAAACACATCTTGAAACTAACCCCGTAAGTTTCAGGGCTCGAAAGGCACTAAAGCATAATGAAGAAGGAAAAAATGACTCATCTCAAAATGGGACCTGAAAAAGGGCCTAAGATGGGCTAAACTCTTTTCTCCGAATGGCTTGAAATTTACACCTGTAACATTCCGGTAAAAGCCAACTTGCATACCCAAAAAAGAATTTTTTGGAGGCATAAGCCCCCCAAAATGTGTAAGAAACTTTCTAGCTTGAAGCTTGTATCTGATAGTCTTTGGATCAAGAAGTATCCACCAATTAACAGTATCGGTGAATTCTCGGGAATGGCCTCGGAGAATGGCTATCGGATCTGCATATTCACAATAGGCTACTTTGGGAACAACTTGGTGGATCAAGTTGGAGCCTTCAGGGAATGTGGGTGTGTGTAAAATAAACTCAGAATTTTTTCTTTGGGGAGGGACAGAAGCGAACGGCATAAGAATTTCGGTCTCCAGTCTGTTCAAAACTTTCATCACTATAAGTCCCTCTGGGACGACTAGAAGCTATTCCTTGTGAAGTGGTGATGTAAACCAAAAGATACTACATGTGCCCACGTTATCTAAGTAGCATATCTGCAATATCTCGGTATCGATTAAAGGGATTCGATTTGAATCTATCAGAACATTGCTTGAGGGTGGGAGGAGGGTCGAGAGGCAAAAATCATTCATGTTTAATGAGAGGGGATGAGGGAGCCAATAGATTTGAGTCTTCAATTCAACGAAAAATTTTGGCACTATTAGCCCCAGCAAAACTTTGAACCAATTCATGGTTAATTAGTAAGGTATATCAAAAGACGGTATATACACCTAAGGTATCAATATAACGGATCTGTATTATCTAAGGGACAGCTGGGGGGAAATTAGAACTTTCAGGGTACACTTAGGGTTGGAATGGGTTTCAAATGTAATATTTTGTGAAAAAGATAAGGGTGCCAAAATATTTCTATCCTCCTCAATGTTTGTTTGCCAAAAAAGGGCTAATAATTTCTATTAAAGCCTTGAAACCTGTGTCCCTGTGTCTATAAGCTATTGAAAAGGAAACCCTTATTACGAAGAAAAAAACTTGTATATTCTTGTTCAGCCCTGTTACTTGACTGAATGTTTTTCGTCATCCGTCAAGACTAAAAGATTTGGAACGCACCAAACGGAACCTAAACATTCGTCTCTCTAATCGGCTTCAAAATTGCAGTCCTGAGCTTCTTGGCCATGCAGATCCTTATACAGAAAACAAATGTGAAACTAATTTTTGTTTTATCGATTTACTGGGACAAATAAACCTAATAAGAAAGTATTTTGAAAAAAAATAGCTTAAATCGACTTATGGAACCCCAAGATGGCCAAAAAGTTTTCTTATCTGATCACCGGGATACTTACAGGACAAGTAGACTTAAAGAACAGAACTTTGGTGAGAACGACTAATTTTAGGACAAACAAGTGATTACTTCGATTCTTAACCTGAAAATTTCCATTTTTTAACGCTGAACTGCTTTAACTTTCTATGCCATACAGACACCTTAATTTAAATTTTAGGGCCGAAGGAACCTCAACCAAGACAAAACACTTAAGGAAATAAATCTAGACTATATTGGTTCGCGACGTCCTAACTTTTTCATTTACAGACAACAAAACTGAACTCTTTCTTTACGACAGACTTTCAGACATGCATTTAATTAAAAAAACAAGCAGTTACAAGGAAATATGACAAAGATTTTTTCGATCAAATGATGAATTAAGATGTGTGCGCATTCAAGGGCGTCTGCAGAATGTGGGTCAGGATGGCATCATCCCTATAGTATACCAAAACTGATGCACATTTTCCATTCATACGGATAATAATCATCTCAATCCGACATATTCTATATCAAAATTACTATTGAAAACTTTTCTGCCCGTAACAACTAATTACTGATAACTTAACTGGATATTAAAACGTTGTTCGTAGTTCAAACTGCAATCCAACATCTTAAATTTTAAGCAGAAATATCCAAAAAACTTACAAATATTCCTAATGCTAAGAAATAATAAAACAATGTCAATTAATGGACGCAGATGGGATGCATTAAACAGAAAGGCAACAAAGCTCTTTTTAAAGGAATATACTTTGTGTTGGCAGCCACAAAGTAAGCTCATCAAAATCAAATTTCTCAACGCTTGACACTTCGTTTTGCCTAATGACTGTCACCGAAATTCAAAAAAGGAAGGAAGTAAACCTATTTCAAAAACTTCAATGCTTGCATTTTTTCCTATGAAAATCAAAGCCACAATTTTGAAATTCTTGCTGAAGTTCCCGCTGGTCTAAGATTATTTGTATCATTGGCTCTTGAAAGCAAAGTTGCCGCGTTTCTCTGTTTTTGGTCAACAGTGAGTTACTAAAAGGGATATTGGGCTAACCGGACTAAATTTATCTGCTGCCATTCTGAACCTAGGAAAAAACCGATTTTAAAGTCAATTTTCCGAAAATCCCGTTTTGGTGCACACAATTATGTACTCATAGAAGGAAGCAAAGGTCATCTTCAAGTTATAATTGCGCTCAAGCGTTTGTTAGGGTTGTTTAAGATTGTCAATTTTACTTAGGTACAGTTCCAACAATGGGAAAATTTTTTGCTCTAGAAAATCTCAGAAGCGAAACAGCAGCCGAAATTACAATCCCGAAAGAAGTGTTCAAGAACCTATATTCGGTCTTTTCCAACTAGCAAGGCTCAAAATTTCCTGTGAAAATACGTCCTAAGTTTACGAAAGAGAAATCCAAGTTTGAATTAGGACCCAGAGGATCTTGGCCTTTAGTCCAAGAAAAGCAGAAACAAACTTAGTCTCTGCTTTGAAATAGAAAAAATTACAAGTTTGATCACTTCGCCAGTAGCCTTGTCTTCTTGCAATCTATCAAGAATTACAAGCAGGGAGGGGGCACGACAGTGCATTCATTTCTGGAAGTTTAATTCATCTACAGCAACATATTTTCTGTTTGACAAAAAGTTGATCTTCTCAACTTCTACAAACTTTCAAAAGTTTTGAAGTAATACCTTGAATTAGGTATTTCTTTTAAGACCACACTCCCTTTTTATGACGAACAAATAAAAGTTCGAATGGGGATAAGATCTTAAATTAGACAGTGGAAACAGAAAAAAAAAACTATTTGTGTATCTATTGCAGTCTATTTTTGATCTAACATGCAGTGAGCGCACTATGAAATGGAAGAGTTGAAAAAAAAAAAACTCTTGAAACCTCTTGAATACATTGAAAAAAAAAGTTATCATGAGAACTGGCATTTCCTGTTCGTAAATGTCAAAAATTAAAGTAAATAATTCTATACCTGCGTCTGAAGATCTTGGAAAAGTTGAGTTAATTTTTGCTCATATTCATTTGGTATAGGATGTAGGAACTTAGTACCATCTGGATGCAAAATTGACAAACCATGGTTGCCAGCGTAAGTTATTGTTTCAATTCCAACTTTTTCCTTGACGTCGTTCACGTCTCGCCCTTTAGAAAAATAATTTTGTAAACATATACATGTACATATATATACACACACACACACACACACACACACACATATATATATATATATATATATATATATATATATATATATATATATATATATATATATATATATATATATATATATATATATATATATATATATATATATATATATATATATATATATATATATATATATATATATATATATATATATATATATATATATATATATATATATATATATATAAAAAACAATAATTCTTTTTATAAACAATAAAAAAGAGAAAAAATATGCCATGATTGTCTAAGTAGTGATGGAATGAACTAAAAACCGCTTCTTGAAATAATTTGCTAATTTTTTTCAGTGTATAGGTTAATTATTTCAAATAATTAAGCTCAAGGTAAAGGCATTCAAGAAAGGCAATTACGTTTTTGTTGTCTTGCTTTCATTGCTCTCCGCACATTTTGCTTAAAAATTAAATTAACCAACGAAAACATGCAAGCTTTGTGTTCTAGAACTCAATTTGTTAATAATCATAAATTATTTGTCATTGCATTAGCCTGAAATGGCATAGAAAAACAAATTCCGCCCTTAAAATGTTTTAACACATATAAGGGGCTATCAAAAACACATTAAACAAAAGCGCTACATATAAAGGAAAAAGCTACAAAATGGTTCTGGTGATCACCTGTCCTCGCATCGTAGTCAACACAAAAGCATTGACTTATTAAAGAATGGCGTTGATCCCTTGTATTTCGTTCTGTCCCGGACTCACCTTATGGAAGGGAAGGTAATACAAATTCGGGACGAGTCGTATAAAAAATTCCAATTAGAAGTATTAAGAATTTATAAAATGAAAGTTCTAGTTCCTTTTGACTTCGAATCACAATGATTGAGGGGCTCACAGTGAGGCCCAAGCCCATGTTTATGCTGCTTCTCTGCTAACCTCTTTCATGATTGCTGCATACGTTTCGTCTCCAACCCTCTTTATTGGACAGTGCTTAAACTCTTGTTTCCGATTACCTATGGCTAGAGACGATTCTACTGCAGCAAGGTCTGTAGGGCTATGCAAGTACATCAAGTAGCTTTTACGTGGACAAACAAAGGCTCAAGATTTCATGTCACCTCAATATGGTATGTTTTAGGAGCAATTGTCAGGCTCCACAAACGTATTTAAGCGTATAGCTTGTAGGTCATCCCCTTTGCTCCACAATGTATATCCAGGATTCTGCCCAGGTATGGGAACAACGGACCAACTGCTTATCTTGAGACACATATTGTTAGAGCAAAATATCAGAAATTGAAGAAGTGTCTTTTCATAGACTTATGACAGCCTTGGACTCTATATTACGATACAGAATTTAAGAAAGCCACGGCTGAAGATTCCTAACAGTAAGTCAGACCTTCAAAGCATATCACAAGCGTACGAAAGCCCAGATTCAGGCTGGTAGAGAGCTGTCTTCAACGTTTCCACTGATTATGGTGTCAGCCATTAATGTACTGTGTATCTTGTTTAGTTTGATTTCATAATCGATTGTGTCATGACCAGAACAATGACAACATTCACAGGCGTTGAAATAAGCTTTAGTCTTGGGACCAATAACATTATTGCTCTATTTATTGAACCTTGTTTAGAAGCTCAGTCTATTCTAATGAAATCAGCTAATGTAGCTTTTCTGACAGACCTCAGGATTGGTTCCTCGAAGACAAAATTTATGATGCCTGGAACATCATCTCACGAACTCCCTCGCCTCTAATTGGACAATAAAAGTTGTTCATATATGTTTGAACTCAAACACCATACCTCCCTTGCAGACTCAACTGAAGAACGTGCATCAGAAACTAGCTCTAGAATTAAAGAATATCCTCAACCAAGATGAATTAAGTACATATTCCACAAATGGCGTTCGATTTTATCAGGAAGAGTATACGAATGACCAACGGGATTCAGTCCCATCAAAATTGGTTTACATGGTTTCTTGAACTTGCTGGTTACAAACCTGAGGCTAATAGTGAAACCTAGGCGTCCAAAATAAAAACGCAAGTTGGGATTTCACAAAGAAAATGTCACTTATTATTGAGATCCGAGTCATGGAAGGATTTTCAGTCTGTATGATTGGACGGTGACTTTGGACCTTTTAGTTCATGCCGTCGTCTCCATCAACCTGACCCCCCCCCCTCATCCCAACTTCACAAAAACAAGCATGTTTTATGCTTTCGATTCATGATTTTTGAGGGACTAATTGACAAAAGCCTGATCATTGAAGGTATTAGTTAAGACTCCCCTCTCCTTTCACACATAGGAACGATGTACCTCTTTTGACTCGTGATCATTCAGGAAATTTCGGGAAATAGTTCTAAATGATTAAATCTTCTTAGATTAAACATCCCTAAGATTATATTAAGGCTAAAACAAATAAAAACATATTAAGCATATTAACCATGGATGACGCTTAATTTACACTAAAATTAGAATCTAAAGATTTCTTAAGCGTGCTGATTACAAATCTGAGGCCAATTTTGGAATTTAGAGATCCAAAATCAAGATTATTATTTTTTCACAAATAATGCCTGATTTAAATCAAAATATGTTTCGAGGATTGATGATGTTGGCTACATTTATGAAGTTAATATTGCATTATGAAAGTCAAATCTCAAAACACAATAGACCCATATCTCACAAACAGTGTTTGATTTTAACTAAAGGTCGTATTTACTGACTTAAGTTTAAAAATACGATCGTTATTAATACACGGGGGGAATTTTCTTATTGAAAATTCTTATTTTTTGAGATCGAAGTAATGCTTGACCGGTAAGCTAATTCTTGGATATACAATTTAACAGTAAGAAATTGGGGGTTTATGGGACCGGTATCCTACATCACATTTTGGTTATGCTTGGGCAAGGTTTGAAAAACGATCATAAATTAATTAAAAAAAATAAGTTTGTCAACTAAAAGTAAGGAGCGACATTGAAACTTAAGGCTAATAGAAAGTACTCCGTATATTGGGGGCGAGGGGTTGTCCCTTCCTCAACCCGTCGCTCTTTAAGCTCATATTCTACTTTTTGTCCCAATCCTTTAAGACTGATTACACAAACACACAAATCGTTGAAATGAAATGAAAAGTATTTTTAGAGCACTATGAAACTTTAGGGTAAAGAGAAAGGGATTTGGAAGGGGCAGCCAACCTCATATGCCGAATAATTTCTGTTCGTTTTAAGTTTTATTGCTGCTCCTTATTTTCAGTTGAAAAAATATTTTTTTTATTCAAACCCGAAGGAGACGGACACTTTTTCCTTAAAAACTTAATTGTAATATCTGTTCGTTTTAAGTTTGATATCTTGTACAATCTATTTTTCTAAAAATGTTCTTTTACTTTCCACGGAAAAACATTGCTTTTTAACGAAATCGAATGTTTTAAGGTATTCATTCACATATTTTCTCATGCAGTTGCCATTATTTGCTCTGACATTTCCATGCCTGTATAAACGTTTGAATCTAATTTGACGTCAATTACAAAATGGATTTTAGGTTTTAAAATATCAAACTTAAACAGCCATCGAAAACACTATTGCTTTTATTGTTCTCTTCATTGTAAGGCTGGTGTTGAATTGAGGCAAAGCAAACTTTGTAACTCCTGATCAATGACTGGCTGAGCTATATTATACCTGGTCCCATATTGCTTAAAGGTATTCATTCTTCAGCAAAAAGTATCTTACTCCTTTCACAACTGCGCATTTGCAGTCATGCAAGGAGACACCTCGTGATTTTACACAATTTTCCAGTTTTTGCTATTTCAAAAAGATCAAAATAGTACAGATACGCAAACATGTGCTTATACTATGCTTTCCTACCAGATATAACTGCAATAAAGACATCTGGTAAATTTGACAGTCTTTCTAGTGTCCGACGTGTTTCATGAGGTAGGACTGCCATGTCTGGGTGAGCAGCTATTGGCGCCAGGGTGCCATCATAATCAAGTAATAGTGCCACTTTTTCTGCATCCCCCAGATGATGATTTAAATACGTATCAATCTCTTCATAGTTTGTTGGTGCTGAAATGGTTTTATCCGGTTTAACCAATTTAGAGTCCATTGCTTGCATAAAAATGTGCATCCATGCAGTTACGTCGTTTTTCCTGTAAGAAAAATTATGCTCGTGTTTATTAATCATTTTATGATATAAATTCGAGAACATTGCCCGAATATATGCTAAAAAACAAACAAAGCTTATCTGATAGAATAAATAGCAAAGTTGGAAACTAAAGGGAAAAAATAATTTTTGCTTCGCAGCCTATACAGCATACTACAAAACTAGCTCAAATAAACTCACCCATGATTTTTCCCTATATTTGTAGAATTACCTTCCTTAACTGTTTACTAAAATGAAAACTGAGATGCACAGATATCAGCAGGGGCAGCGAGGTAAACTCCGTCTTCTGAGAACAATATTTTACAAACCCAGGATCAGCCCCTTCACCAAAGCATGAATCTACAAGGCCTCTGTAGTTTAAGTGATATTGGACTCATCGGAAACGTTTTTTTTTATAGAATTTTCTTGGAAGAAATTTTGGTCATGAGATGTTTCTTTTGTAATTTTTCAAGCCCCTTCCTACACACAGACGACGTGTTGCATTTTTCTTGCGATGGATGATCAGAGTTGCGCTGGTATGATCACTTAATTCTAGGGGTGCCATTATCAAGTCACTATAGGTCCCAATTTTCAGACTTTCTGTGAGAGGGTGGGAGGACGGCGGACTTCCTAGCTTTGCATCATTTGGAGGAATATATTGGTGCCAAATGCGCAATACGGGCACTATGAGCCGACAGCACTCCTCTTTTGACGGAGATATCTTGATTTTAACAGAAGCTATTATATTAATATGCTTATCTGCATAATTAAAGGGATGAGGTATGTCTTAAAAAAAACATTTTTCCGAAGAGCTTCTCCCTCTTGAAAACTTACGGTAATTTCTAGCCAAGCCCTAGTTTACTCATCGATGAATATTTTTAGCGATGCATATTTTTAGAGATTATTACGGCCCATCATTCTCGAAATACTGATATGCCAAAACAGACCTTTGACATGAATGGTAGGGCTTGAGGAGGGTGGTACCCCTCCTAAAATTTAAGAGAGCTTTGGATATTATAGCCTACTTAAAATAAATAACAATAAATTTTAAGAACTATGCGTGAAGACTCCCCCTACCTCCTGGACATTATTTTTCTGGACACCCTGCCTACTCCTGAAAAGAGCGTGGAGTACCAACTAAATATTTAAAATACCAACTAAATATTTAATTAAAAAAAAAGCTATAATGTGGTTTCTCAACGAGCCGAGGCTTATTGTCTTTTATAGACAGCGTGAAAAACGGGTATTTGCAATACAACTTCTCGAGTGTTTTATATTTTAGACAAGTACCAATCTAGTTCATCAATTAAAATTCCGGCACTAATTCTATAATGATTCATTACGTGTAATAGTCAATTGAAAATCTAGCATACAAAATACACATCACTGTAGAGAAAGGTTTTGTTTTACAAAAATAACTGAAATACAACCAAAGATCTGAAAATTGACTTACGTTACCAAATGTGCAACAGCCAAGATGTCTACCCTAGAAAACCAGCTTAAACATCAGTAGTTTTAACGATTTTTTTAAAGTGATGATCAAGACTAATATTAGGGCAACCTTGTTTGATTTTGTTCCCTTATTAACATAAATACATTCAGCTGCTCTAGTTTCACTGTTAAAATTTGTATTTGCATCAGGATGTGATTAAAAATCAAATTGCAACATCATGGCTGCAGGGAGTAACTGTGGCCAATAGGAAGCAAATATTTAAAATTGAGATTGAAGAAATCGTCCTGAGAAGTATTTCCGACGTAAATCTGATTTTTAAAAATGAACTTTTAATACCGTTAATATCACTCAAATTTTTGCAGAAAAAACAAAAGTTGCGGAAATGGTGTAAAAAACCCGATAGAGGATTGTACTGGAATAACTTTTATCAGGGGGTTCTTCATTTTTGGAAATATGATCTTACGGTTTTTCAGACCCCACAGCTAAAACCCGGCAAAATTTATAATTTACCAGAAGTAACATTGTACCCATTTTTTTTTCAAGAACAACTTATCGAACAGATTGTCGCGGAATTTCACGGAAGTATTCATTCAATAAAAGATATAGAATTACGTAAACGTCTGTGACAACGAATTTTATCCTGGCAAGTGACAGTACCATTGTGACCAAAACTTAGTTATTTCAGGAATGAATATTGTTAAAAAATCAAATGCGTGATTATCCATCTCAGTTTTATGTTGAAAAGTCCTTTCCAGAATCCCTGGCCCCCTTGACTCAGAAAGTTTACCAAGACATTGTAAGGCTACATCCTGGAAGTAGCTATGGGAAGGGGGGAGGAGTTAAGTCATATATCAGCAACACTGCGATCGACTTAGACTATATGCCCAGTCTCAAAATAACTTGAAACCCTTTCTCTTTGAAAAAAAAATTGTTGGAAAGAAACAAACAGTTTCCTAGAATGCTGGTTTTGTATTCCTGAAAGAAATTATTTCTTATTTTTTGTATTCCTTCCTTTTTGAAAAGAAAGATAATAACAACAAATCTGCAGGAAAGAAACAAACGATTTCTTTTGAATACAAGTTTTTGTATCTTCAATAAATTTTGAGAAATTCTTTAATATGCCAAACCAATATTTTGACTTGGTGAATCAATAAATGAGTCCGAGTCACCAAGTGAATTTCTGTGCATTTGATAGGAATGAATTCAAAATGCAGAAAATATTGATGATAATTTATTGCATATTAGACTCATCAAACCAAATTGATCGTTTCAAGTATACTAAACAAAAAAGAATTTCTGGAAGTTTGAGCAATATGTTATTTTTTAATATTAAAATAAAAGACGAAAAACTAAGCACAAATAACACTAGCAGATTCGGGTGAGATGCAGTCTGCATTTATTTGAGATAATTTATACTCGTTTCAGTTTTAACATCATTTTTTTTTATTTCTGATCGTCTTAAGTTTCATTTGCCTATTCATATAAATTTCTGCGTTTGAAGTCTGCCTTGATACGCTCACTTTGATTTCAGACAAATTCAGGTTTTATTTATTCATTCACAGTAGTTTCTGTTCATTTTGAAGTTTTTTTGTCATGTCTTTATTTCTGCTTGTCTTAGGCTTTAGTATTGCTCTTTACTTTCCTTTAAAGACTATTTTTCGGAAAATATTTCTTTTTTCATATTAATTTTTAAAACTATATGTATTTTCCCTTATTTTCTCCTTTTTTTTCACTAAAAAGATTTGTTTCAGCACAACTTCGTTGTTTAAAAAGGTTGATTTTTTGTTACGTAAACTATTTCAAAGAGTTATTAATATGCGACTTATTACTGGATCAAATGTTTTTGTTTTGTTCTTGGGAAAATTATGTATATAATTCCCATTCATTGATTTTTGGAACAAGCGGGCTTTTATTTAAAAATCATGGACATTATGAACAATATCCGAGTTTCCATTAGTGATCCGAGAAGCAAAACCAGAGTCCCGAAATAGTGAGAACACATACAATGTCATAGGAGGGGTTCATTTGGACAAGATGATTAATAGTAGACTAAATCGTAGTTTCCTCCGAAATGAAGTAGGACTAACAGAGGTCAATGAATTTTAATGAATTGGCATAGATTAGGGCTAGTGCAACGGTACCTTTCGTGCTGGTGACATCCACTATTTGTTTGAGGTGGAAACTGTGGCGAAAAATTTCCATTTAGAGAACCCTTTTATTTGACCGTCTGTTTGAGTCCAATTTTATGTTCAATATTTCACACACCTGAGCGGTTGCAATATTTTTCTCTCAGTATATATGCATCAAAGAAAAGTAAAAGTAACAAAATACGGTTACGTTGAAAGGACAAGATTGTTCTTTAGATATGTTGTCAAAATATTTTATTCTGCATAAAAACAGATGTTACATCATTTTTACATTGGCTGCTTTGGTGACGTGTGGAAATAGTAACCCCCACCCTTTTTTGAGGGGGCAGTAGTTCAGGCAAAACTTAAATAACGGGAAGAATCGCTAATTGCCTTCAGTTTGTTGAATAACTATTTGTGCAACACAGAATTTTCCATGTTCTATAAAACCTTATAAGAGTAACTTACTTTTCTCTCCGTCGTAGACCCTGCATCCTCATAGTTCTTTCTTCAAGGGGCATTTGAAGTGCTGTATGTAGAGCTTCTGCGACTTCTTCGATTTCGTAAGGATTGCATAGTAACGCTTCATGCATCATCTCTCCTGCTCCAGCAAACGGTGAGAGAATTAAGACACCAGGATCACCAGTTTGGCAGGCAACAAATTCCTTGGCAACTAAATTCATACCGTCACGAAGTGGTGTAACTAAGGCTACTGAGGCGTCACGGTAAAAAGAAGCCAACTCGTTCTAAGTAAAAAGCAATTTAAATATATTAAAGCTTTTAATGAGAAAGATTAGTGAGAAGCAAAATCTAGTATTCTGGATTGTACTTATCGCTAAAACAAAAGGTATCTTTCTTTATGTCTATGACTTCCCTACTTCTATCCTCTTTTAGTCTTAATCATATACACCTAAGCAATCTTAAGTTCTTCGCTGGCCGTATCATTACCTATCTTCATAACTATTTGGGTAGCATACCCAATTCAAACTTATTTTGTCTCTTTTACATTTATCTTAAAAGTCGAAGTTGTCTCCTTGTTTGATCGACCTACTAAGAACACGACACTCCTAGAAGTGCTCCTCTTCAAATTGATAGACAAGACAGTTTTGTCATTATGTTTAACTTCTACATATGAGAATAAAAAAAGCGAATAGGAAGGAGGAGACACTCACTTCAGTGGGAGGGGAGGAGTGTATAGGGCAAATTAAATGATACAAACAACAGTCCCATAAAATACTGCTTGTTCAAAATACACGCGAAACATGAAGTTGGTCGATCAAAATTTCTGATTCTAAATTATCTAACATTCTAAGCATTCACCCAAGAAGTAAAATAAATTAAAATTTAATTTTAAATGAAAGTGAAGGGTGAAACTTGAGCAGAATTCACAACGAAGGCAAGTATCCAACATGCGAGGGAGGCTACCGCCTCTATTAGTAGGGAGTACATATGGAATTTGCTCACGTCCCTAGGAATCTCCACGTTATTTGCTCACGCCTATACACCTTTTCAAAGAGATTCAGAACTCCCTCACATGGCATTATACTTCTGGTCCATCTTGTGCTATTTGGGTTATTGACTGACCAAAGCCAACCAGACAGGTTTCTGGACGATATAGTCTGGTTTGGTGGGTATAGTCTGGTTTGGGGTATAGTCTGGTTTGGTGGGTATAATCTGGTTTGGTGGGTATAATCTGGTTTGGTGGGTATAGTCTGGTTTGGTGGGTATAATCTGGTTTGATGGGTATAGTCTGGTTTGATGGGTATAGTCTGGTTCGGTTTTTCAAAGAGAGTGAGTATTACACTTTACTTTTTTGTTTTTGTTTGTTTTTAAATTGAAAACTAGAGATTGTCAAATTGCGTATTGAGGAAATTTTTTGATTGACATTTTTGCAACAAGGGATAAGGAATTCGCAAATTGGACACTACGAACGATATTAATTAATGTTTTGAATAATAGGAGTGTGAATGATTCTAATTAGTGATTGGATTGTATGAAGGTGGAGAAAAAAAGGATTAAACTTATTAGCAGTTAAGGTAACCCCGAATGGGCTGTTAACTCAGGTAATTTGTTATAAATTTGAAACAAAATCAGTCTATGAAAATGGCTAACGACGATAGAATGACATTGTGAGTTGACCTAGCTTTACCTCTCCGATGTGGTCTGTATAATACACAAGTGATGTTTGAACAGTGTTGTCAATTTAAAATAGGGTCTAACGTTTTAGTATACTAAAAAGTTGATACTAAGAGAGATGTAGATGGTAAGAAAAGAATTTTAATAATGAAATTCAGAACAAACATTAGAAATCATTGCAAATAATGTTTTATGGTGTATGTGTGTACTAACAATAATGGATAATAAGCACCAACGACCCTAACCAGCAGAGACATCAACTCCCCAAAGGTCCCTTATCCCCAAACTCAAAGGGGACCCCCTCCCTCTAACTTTTTGGGCCCCCCCCCCTTTTTTTTTTTTTTTACATGATATATTTTTTTCAACTTTTTTTTTACATGTCTTCGAATCAGATGAAACAAACTTAAATTACTATTCTAGTTTTTCTAAACCAGTATTGCCTATAACTTAATATATTCAAATATTTTTTGATAACTTGATTGGTGAGAACTATTTCCGTAAAATCTGAGCTAATAAGGGTTTTTGACCGTAAACTCTAGTTTCTTGTAAGAAAATTAAGGAAAATACAATTATCTGCTTCAAGTGTGAAACTTAAGTCTAGTTATGGGTCTAAGAATGAAGCATTTCTGTTAAATCTAAGCTAATAAATGTTTTTGACCATAAAATATAGTTTTGTTTCCAATAAATTTATGGATAATAAAATTATCTAGTTCAAATGTGAAACTTAAGTCTATTTTTGAATCGAAAAATAAAACTTTTGCCGTAAAATATGAGCTAATAATGGTTTTGAACGTAAATTCTAGTTTCTTTTTATGAAAATTATGGAAAATACAATTATCTAGTTCAATTATGAAACTTAAGTCAAGTTTTGGATACTACTAGTGATGAAGACTGATGGTTCTAATTCAATATTTTTTTCATACAAACAAACTTTTTTTTTTTAACTTCGATATTATTCAACTTTATTTATTTTTTTTATTTTTTTTTGTACGTATACTGAAATGTAAAAATATGCTTGTGGCTCTAACAATTTTACTCTATGATTGGTCAGAGACACGATTTGGCTTTCTCACTGGTATTCTAGGTCCGGTTATCGACACTACCTAGTCTTTTGCATGTATTAAATCAGTATTTTTTACGCAGTGGAACGATAAACACATAAGTCATATCTTAAAAAAAAGTGAAGATGGAGCATTTTAATAAAGTGTGTTCACATAACAAGGTTATTGTAGCATTGAATGCCGACAAGGAGAAGTATTTGAACTATGAAACAAGTACAAGTGGTAACACTATTGGAAATGTATGCATGCATTGTCATGACAGTAAGGAATTAAATTTCTTTGGAATACCGAAAAAATTCAACTCTTATGTTGATGGTTATGCGAGATTGAGATCTCCAGAGATGATTGTACTCAAAGAGAATGCCAACATAAAATTAATCGTTGATGATAGAGGACAACTCCTTGCTACTGTTGCAGGTAACACATTACCTACTGATATATCCAATCATCAGCTTTCGGGTATTAGCATTCAACGGAAGATCAAAAAAAGAAAGGCCTACTCTTCTACTAATGTCGTAAGCCATATCTTGTCTACGTGCCAAAACTGTTACCTGTGTAAAAATAATGTGATAGTAGACAGTTAAGCTGCTAGAAAAATAAAAAGGGCATTGGCAGAAAATATCACTATGGAATATAAAGATGAATCGATGAAAAACAAAGCACCAGCAAACGTTACTACCATTGATCAAACAGTCAATGAACCAAAAAATATCAAAGACGAAAAGCATATTGAGCTTGTTGATGAGACATCAGTAAAAATTGTGTATGACTCTAAATGGAGTAATGATTATTCTACTGATTACGAACTAAGAGAAGACAATAGCTACAACATCAAGAGAGAACATGGTGAACTATTTTATGGAACAGATTCAAAATGTCCAAAATTAATCATTAATATTAATAATGTATAATAATATATTTTTGTATTAATATTCTACATAACATTATTTCATTAAAAATATTACATTTTTATGTGTTCATTATTTTTAGAGTAAACTAAGCTATCATATCTAACGTTTAGAATATGTATTAAAACATTGGAGATGTAAAAAAAGAAATATACAAACAGCTCATATGAAACACATGGAATGAAATTGATGAACTCTAGGTGTCACAATGAATAAATTCATTATAAAAACCTTGTGTTGGATATGTCGGATAAAATTGATCAAATATAAGTGTCAGAGTGAATAATTTTTTTTATCAACATCCTTTGTCAGATACATCAAATAAAATTGACAAAATCTAAATTTCAGAATTAATAAATGCTTTAACAACATCCATTATAGAATATATCGGATAAAAATGACAAAATCTAACTATCAGAGTGACTAAATTCTATATCAGCATCCTTTTCTCGGATGCATAGGATAAAATTGACAAATTCTAAGTGTTAGAGTGAATAATTTTTTTTATCAACATCCTTTGGCAGATACATCAAATAAAATTGACAAAATCTAAATTTCAGAATGAATAAATTCATTATCAACACCCTTTGTCGGATATGTCGGATAAAATTGACAAAATCTAAGTATCAGAGTGAATAATTTTTTTAACAGCATCCTTTGCCAGATACATCGAATAAAATTGATAAAATATAAGTGCCAGAGTGAATAATTTTTTTTACTATCAACATCCTTTGTCAGATACATCAAATAAAATTGACAAAATCTAAATTTCAGAATAAATAAATGCTTTAACAACATCCTTTATCAGATATGTCGGATAAAATTGACAAAATCTAAGTGTCAGAGTGAATATTTTTATTATCAACATCCTTTTCTCGGATACATAGGATAAAATTGACAAAATCTGAATTTCAGAATGAATAAAATAATTATCAACATCCTTTGTCGGATATGTCAGATAAAATTCAAAAAATCTAAATTTCAGAATGAATAAATGCTATAACAATATCCTTAATCGGATATGTCAGATAAAATTGACAAAATCTAAGTACAAAATCTAAATTTCAGAGTGAATAAATTCATTATCAACATCCTTTATCGGATATGTCGGATAAAATTGATAAAATATAAGTGTCAGATTGAATAATTTTTTTTTATCAACATCCTTTGTCAGATACATCAAATAAAATTGACAAAATCTAAATTTCAGAATGAATAAATGCTTTAACAACATCCTTTATCGGATATGTCGGATAAAATTGACATGATCTAAGTATCAGAGTGACTAAATTCTATATCAACATCCTTTTCTCAGATACATAGGATAAAATTGACAAATTGTAAATGTTAGAGTGAATAAATTTTCTTATCAACATCCTTTGCCAGATATATTGGATAAAATTGACAAAATCTAACTTTCAGAATTAATAAATTCATTATCAACATTCTTTGTCGGATATGTCAGATAAAACTGACAAAATCTAAGTATCAGAGTGAATATTTTTTTTTAACAACATCCTTTGTCAGATAAATCAAATAAAATTGACAAAATCTAAATTTCAGAATGAATAACTGCTTTAACAACATCCTTTATCGGATATGTCGGATAA
Organism: Artemia sp. Qi Xiang Cuo; assembly: GCF_049724085.1. Lineage (NCBI taxonomy): Eukaryota > Metazoa > Arthropoda > Branchiopoda > Anostraca > Artemiidae > Artemia > Artemia sp. Qi Xiang Cuo. Next base: position 40,914,605 of record NC_142799.1, read on the forward strand.
AATTGACATAATCTATATTTCAGAATAAATAAATGCTTTAACAACATCTTTTATCGGATATGTAGGATACAATTGACAAGATCTAAGTGTCAGAGTGAATAGTTTTTTTTTATCAACATCCTTTGGCAAATACATCGGATAACATTGACAAAATCTAAATTTCAGAATGAATAAATTCATTATCAACATCCTTTGTCGGATATGTCGGATAAAATTGACAAAATCTAAATTTCAGAATGAATAAATGCTATAACAATATCCTTTGCCAGATACATCGAATAAAAGTGATAAAATATAAGTGCCAGAGTGAATAATTTTTTTTTATTATCAACATCCTTTGTCAGTTACATTAAATAAAATTGACAAAATCTAAATTTCAATATACATAAATGCTTTAATAAAATCCTTTATTTGATATGTCGGATAATATTGAAAGAATCTAAGTGATGGAGTGAATAAATTGTTTTTATCAACATCCTTTTCTCGGATACTTATCGGGTATGTTGGATAAAATTGACAAAATCTAAGTATCAAAGTGACTAAATTCAATATCAACATCCTTTTCTCAGACACATAGGATAAAATTGACAAATTCTAAGTGTTAGAGTAAATAATTTTTTTATCAACATCCTTTGGCAGATACATCGGATAAAATTGACATAATATAAATTTCAGAATGAATAAATTCATTATCAACATTCTTTGTCGGATATTTCAGATAAAATTGACAAAATCTAAGTATCAGGGTGAATATTTTTTTTAACAACATCCTTTGCCAGATACATCGAATAAAATTGATAAAATATAAGAGCCAGAGTTAATAATTTTTTTTATCAACATCCTTTGTCAGATACATCAAATAAAATTGAAAAAATCTAAATTTCAGAATAAATAAATGCTTTAACAACATCCTTTATCAGATATGTCAGATAAAATTGACAAAATCTAAGTATCAGAGTGACTAAATTCTATATCAACAACCTTTTCTCGGATACATAGGATAAAATTGACAGAATCTAACTGTTAGAGGGAATAATTTTTTTTATCAACGTCCTTTTCTCGGATACATAGGATAAAATTGACGAAATCTGAATTTCAGAATGAATAAATTCATTATCAACATCCTTTGTCGGATGTCGGATAAAATTCACAAAATCTAAATTTCAGAATGAATAAATGCTATAACAATATCCTTTATCGGGTATGTCAGATAAAATTGACCAAATCTAAGTATCAGAGTGACTAAATTCTATATCAACATCCTTATCTCGGATACATAGGAAAAAATTGACAAATTCTAAGTGTTAGAGTGAATAATTTTTTTTTCAACATCCTTTGCCAGATACATCGGATAAAACTGACAAAATCTAAGTATCAGAGTGAATAAATTCATTATCAACATCCTTTGTCGGATATGTTGGATAAAATTGACAAAATCTAATTTTCAGAATGAATAAATGCTTTAACAATATCCTTTATCGGATATATCGGATAAAATTGATAAAATCTAAGTATCAGAGCGACTAAATTCTCTATCAATATCCTTTTCTCGGATACATAGGATAAAATTGACAAATTCTAAGTGTTAGAATGAATAAATTTTTTTTATCAACATCCTTTGCCAGATACATCGGATAAAATTGACAAAATCTAACTATCAGAGTGAATAAATTAATTATCAACATCCTTTGTCGAATATGTCGGATAAAATTGACAATATCTAAGCATCAGAGTGAATAATTTTTCTTATCAACAACCATTGCCAGATACATCGAATAAAATTGACAGAATCTAAGTGTCAGAGTGAATAAATTTTTTTTATCAACATCCATTGTCGGATGCATCGAATAAAAATTGACAAAATTTAAAATATCAGAACGAATAGATACTTTAACAACATACTTCATCGGATTTGTCGGATAAAATTGACAAAATCTAACTATCAGAGTGACTAAATTCTATATCAACATCCTTTTCTCGGATACATAGGATAAAATTGACAGAATCTAAGTGTCAGAGTGAATAATTTTTTTTTATCAACATCCCTTTCTCGGATACACAGGATAAAATTGACAAAATCCGAATTTCAGATTGAATAAATTCATTATCAACATCCTTCGTCGGATATGTCGGATAAAATAGACAAAATCTAAATTTCAGAATGAATAAATGCTATAACAATATCCTATATCGGATATGTCGGATAAAATTGACAAAATCTAAGTATAAGAATGACTAAATTACATATCAGCATCCATTTTTCGGATATATAGGAAAAAGTTGACAAAATCTAAGTGTTAAAGTGAAAAAATTTTTTTATCAACATCTTTTGCCAGATAAATAGGATAAAATTGACAAAATCTAAGTATCAGAGTGAATAAATTCATTATTAACATCCTTTGTCGAATATGTCAGATAAAATTGACAAAATATAAGCATCAGAGTGAATATTTTTTTTATCAACATTCTTTGCCAGATACAACTAAACAAATTGACAGAACCTAAGTGTCAGAGTGAATAAATTTTTGTTTTATCAAAATCCTTTGTCCGATACATCGAATAAGGACTGAAAAAATTTAAATATCATAATTGAAAAATGCTTTAAAAACATCTTTCATCGGATTCGTTGGTTAAAATTGACAAAATCTAAGTATCAGAGTGATTAAATTCTACATCAACATCCTTTTCTCGGATAATAGATTAAAATTAACAAAATCTAAGTGTTAGAGTGAATTTTTTTTTTATCAACATCCTTTGCCAGTTACATCGGATAAAATTGACAAAAGTTCAGTTTCAGAATGAATAAATTCATTATCAACATCCTTTCTCGGATATGTCGGATAAAATTGATAAAATCTAAGTATCAGAGTGATTAAATTCCATATCAATATCATTTTCTTGGATACATGGGATAAAATTGACAAAATCTAAGTATCAGAGTAAATAAATGCTTTATCAACATCCTTCAAATGCATTATCAACATCATTTGTCGGCTATATCGGATAAAATTGACAAGAAAGACATGGAGTGTACACCACGACGGCGCATACATAGTGAGAGAGACATGCAAAGTCGACATAGCTTTATTTCATTTTTTAAGGTTAATTTAGACGAGGTTACGTGCGCGCAAAAATTATTCACTCTGGCACTTATATTTTATCAATTTCATCCGATGTATCTGGCAAAGGATGTTGTTAAAAAAAATATTCACTATGATACTTAGATTTTGTCAATTTTATCTGACATATCTGACAAAGGATGTTGATAATGAATTTATTCATTCTGAAATTTATATTTTGTCAATTTTATCAGATGTATCTGCCAAAGGCTGTTGATAAAAAAAATTATTCACTCTAACACTTAGAATTTGTCAATTTTATCCTATTTATCTGAGAAAAGGATGTTGATATTTAATTTATTAACGTTGATAATTCGATTTTGTAATTTTTGTCCGACATACCAGAAAAGTATCCGAGAAAAGAATGTTGACAAAAAAAAATTATTTACTCCATCATTTAGATTCTTTCAGTATTATCAGACATATCCAAAGAAAGATGTTATTAAAGCGTTTATGTATATTTAAATTTAGATTTTGTCAATTTTATTTAATGTATCTGACAAAGGATTTTGATAGTAAAAAAAAAATTATTCACTCTGACACTTAGATTCTGTCGTATTTTATCAATTTTATTCGATGTATCTGGCAACGGATTTTGTTATACCATTTATTTATTCTGAAATTAAGATTTCGTCAATTTTATCCGACATATCCGACAAAGGATGTTGGTAATGAATTTATTAATTCGGAAAATTATATTTTGTAAATTTTATCCAATGTATCTGAAAAAGGATGTTGATAAAAAAAATGTATTCACTCTGAAACTTAGATTATGTCAATTTTATCCGACATATCCGATAAAGGATGTTGTTAAAGCATTTATTTATTCTGAAATTTAGATTATGTCAATTTTATCCGACATATCCAATAAAGGATGTTGTTAAAGCAGTTATTCATTCTGAAATTTAGATTTTGTCGATTTTATTTGATTTATCTGACAAAAGGATTCTGTTAAAAAAAAAATATTCACTCTGATACTTAGATTTTGTCAATTTTATACGACATATCCGACAAAGGATGTTGATAATGAATTTATTAATTCTGAAATTTAGATTTTGTCAATTTTATCCGATGTATCTGCCAAAGGATGTTGATAAAAAAATTGATTCACTCTAACACTTAGAATTTGTCAATTTTATTCTATGTATCTGAGAAAAGGATGTTGATATAGAATTTAGTCACTCTGATACTTAGATTATGTCAATTTTATCCGACATATTCGATAAAGGATGTTGTTAAAGTATCTATTCATTCTGAAATTTAGATTTTGTCAATTTTATTCGATGTATCTGGCAAAGAATGCTGATATAGAATATAGTCACTCTGATACTTATATTTTGTCAATTTTATCCGACATATCCGATAAAGGATGTTGATAATGAATTTATTCACTCTGAAATTTAGATTTTGTCAATTTTATTTGATGTATCTGACAAAGGATGTTGATAAACAAAATGTATTCACACTGACACTTAGAATTTTTCAATTTTATCCTATGTGTCTGAGAAAAGGATGTTGATATAGAATTTAGTCACTCTGATACTTAGATTTTCTCAATTTTATCCGACATATCCGATTAAGGATATTGTTATGGCATTTATTCATTCTGAAATTTAGATTTTGTCAATTTTATCCGAAATATCCGACAAAGGATGTTGATAATTAATTTATTCATTCTGAAATTCAGATTTTTTCAATTTTATCCTATGTATCCGAGAAAAGTATGTAAATAAAAAAATTTATTCACCCCGGCACTTAGACTCTGTCAATTATATCCAACATATCCGACAAAGGATGCTGTTAGAGAATTTATTTATTCTGAAATTTAGATTTTGTCAATTTTATTTGATGTATCTGGCAAAGGATGTTGATAATAAAAAAAATATTCACTCTGGCATTTATATTTTATCCATTTTATTCGATGTATCTGGAAAAGGATATTTTAAAAAAATTATTCACTCTGATTCTTGGATTTTTTCAATTTTATCCGACATATCACGAAAATGATGTTTATAATGAATATATTAATTCTGAAATTTATCTTTTGTTAATTTCATCCGATGTATCCATCAACGGATGTTGATAAAAAAATTTATTCGCTCTATAGTATAGAATTTTCAAATTTTATCCCTTGTGTACTAAAAAAGGTTGTTAATATCGATTTCAGACACTCTGATGCTTATATTATGTCAATTTTATCCAACATATCCGACAAAGGATATTGATATAGCGTTTATTCATTCTGAAATTTAGATTTTGTCAATTTTATCCGACACATCCGACAAAGGATGTTGATAATGAATTTATTCATTCTGAAATTCAGATTTTGTCAATATTTTCCTATGTATACGAGAAAAGGATGTTGATAGAAAAAAATTATTCCCCCTGTCACGTAAATTTTGTCTATTTTATCAGAAATTTCCGATATATGATGCTGTTAGACCATTTATTTATTCTGAAATTTAGATTTTGTCAATTTTATTTGATGTATCTGACAAAGGATGTTGATAGTAAAAAAAATTATTCACTCTGGCACTTATATTTTATCAATTTTATTCGATTTATCTGACAAAGGGTATTGTTAAAAAAATATTCAATCTGATACTTAGATTTTGTCAATTTTATCCGAAATATCCGACAAAGGGTGTTGATAATGAATTTATTCATTCTGAAATTTAGATTTTGTCAATTTTATCCGATGTATCTGCCAAAATATGTTAATAAAAAAATTTATTCACTCTAACACTTAGAATTTGTCAATTTTATCCTATGTATCTGAGAAAAGGATGTTGATATAGAATTTAGTCACTCTGATACTTAGATTTTGTAAATTTTATCTGACATATCCGATAAAGGATGTTGTTAAAGCCTTTATTCATTCTGAAATTTAGATTTTGTCAATTTTATTCGATGTATCTGACAAATGGTGTTGATAAAAAAAAAAATTATTCACTCTGAAACTTATATTTTGTTAATTTTATCCGAAATATACAATTAAGGATGTTGATAATGAATTTATTCATTCTGACACATAGATTTTGTCAATGTTATCCCATGTGTCTGACAATAGATGTATGCAAATTCCTTTTCTTACATCTCCAATGTTTTAATAGAGATTCTAAACGTTTGATATGCTAGCTTAGCTTACTCTAAAAATAATGAACACATAACAATGTAATATTTTTAATGAAATAATGTTATGTAGAATAATAATATAAAAATATATTATGATACATTATTAATATCAATGATTAACTTTGGACATTTTGAATCTGTTCCATAAAATAGTTCACCATGTTCTCTCTTGATATTGTAGCTATTGTCTTCTCTTAGTTCGCAATCAGTAGAATAATCATTATTCCATTTTGAGTCATACACAATTTTTACTGATGTCTCATCAACAGGCTCAATATGCTTTTCGTCTTTGATATTTTTTGGTTCATTGACTGTTTGATCAATGGTAGTAACGTTTGCTGGTGCTTTGTTTTTCATCGATTCATGTTTATATTCCATAGTGATATTTTCTGACAATGCCCTTTTTATTTTTCTGGCAATTTCACTGTCTTTTATCACATTATTTTTACACAGGTAACAGTTTCGGCACGTAGACAAGATATGGTTTACGATATTAGTAGAAGAGTAGGCCTTTCTTTTATTGACCTTCCGGTGAATGCTAATACCCGAAAGCTGATGATTGGATATATCAGTAGGTAATGTGTTACCTGCAACAGTAGCAAGGAGTTGTCCTCTATCATCAACGATTATTTTTATGTTGGCATTCTCTTTGAGCACAATCATCTCTGGAGATCTCAATCTCGCATAACCACCAACATAAGAGTTGAATTTTTTCGGTATTCCAAAGAAATTTAATTCCTTACTGTCATGAGAATGCATGCATACATTTCCAATAGTGCTACCACTTGTACTTGTTTCATAGTTCAAATACTTCTCCTTGTCGGCATTCAATGCTACAATAACCTTGTTATGTGAACACACTTTATTAAAATGCTCCATCTTCACTTTTTCTTTTAAGATATGACTTATGTGTTTATCGTTCCACTGCGTAAAAAATACTGATTTAATACATACAATAGACTCGGTAGTGTCGATAACCAGACATATAATACCAGTGAGAAAGCCATATCGTGTCTTTGACCAATCATAGAGCACAATTGTTAGAGCTACAACCATATTTTTTAATTTTAATAGAATTACAAAAAAAAAAAAAATAAATAAAGTTGAATAGCATCGAAGTTTAAAAGAAAATAGTATGTTTTTAAGAAAAAAACACTGGAATAGATCCATCAGTCCTCCTCATTATGACTATCTATAACTGGACTCAAGTTTCACATTTGAACTAGATAATTGTATTTTCCATAGTTTTCATAAAAAGAAACTATAGTTTACGGTCAAAAACCCTTATTAGCTCAAATTTTCATGAACTAGTTTCATTCTTTCGTCAAATAATGGACTTAAGTTTCACATTTGAAAAATGAAATTGTATTTTCCATAGTTTTTTCACAAAAAAAAACTAGAGTTTACGGTCGAACAACCTTATTAGCTCAGATATTACAGAAATAGTTTATTTCTCGATCCAAAACTGGACTTAAGTTTCACATTTGAAGCAGAGAATTGTATTTTCCATAATTTTCTTACAAGAAACTAGAGTTTACGGTCAAAAACCCGTATTAGCTCAGATTTTACGGAAATAGTTCTCACCAATCAAGTTATCAAAAAATATTTGAATATATTAAGTTATAGGCAATACTGGTTTAGAAAAACTAGAATAGTAATTTAAGTTTGTTTCATCTGATTCGAAGACATTTAAAAAAAAAGTTGAAAAAAAAATATAATGTTAAAAAAAAAAAAAAAAAAAAAAAGGGGGTAGGGCCAAAAAGTTGGAGGGAGGGGACGCCCTTCGAGTTTGGGGATAAGGGACCTTTGGGGAGTTGATGTCTCTGCTGGTTAGAGTCGTTGGTCCATATTATCCTTGATGGTTCGTACTCACATAAACCTTACTACATGATTTTCAAGGATTTCTAATGTTTGTTCTGAATTTCATTATTAAAATTCTTCTCTTACCATCTACATCTCTCTTAGTATCAACTTTTTAGTATACTAAAACGTTAGACCCTATTTTAAATTGACAATACTGTTCAAACATCACTTGTGTATTATACAGACCACATCGGAGAGGTAAAGCTAAGTCAACTCACAATGTCATTATATCGTCGTTAGCCATTTTCATAGACTGATGTTGTTTCAAATTTATAACAAATTACCTGAGTTAACAACCCCGTCGGGGTTACCTTAAATGCTAATCAGTTTAATCCTTTTTTTTACACCTTCATACAATACAATCACTAATTAGAGTCATTCACACTCCTATTATTCAAAACATTAATTAATATCGTTCATAGTTTCCAATTTGCGAATTCCTTATCCCTTTTTTCAAAAATGTCAATCAAAACAATTCCTAAATACTCAATTTGACAATCTCAAGTTTTCGATTTAAAAAAAAAAAAAAAAAAACAAAAAAGTAAAGTGTATTACTCACTCTTTTTGAAAAACCGAACCAGACTCTACCCATCAAACCAGACTATACCAATCAAACCAGAGTATACTCACCAAACTAGACTATACCCACCAAACCAGATTATACCCACCAAACCAGATTATACCCACCAAACCAGACTATACCAACAAAAACAGACTATACCCAACAAACCAGAATATACCAACAAATCCAGACTATACCCACCAAACCAGACTATATCCTCCAGAAACCTGTCTGGTTGGCTTTGGTAAGTCAATAACCCAAATAGAACAAGATGGACCAGAAGTATAATGCCATGTGAGGGAGTTCTGAATCTCTTTGAAAAGGTGTAGAGGCGTGAGCAAATAACGTGGAGATTCCTAGGGGCGTGAGCAAATTCCATATGTACTCCCTACTTCTATTTCTTTACGCTAAACTACAACTAATCCTTAATTGAAAGCATTTTGCATTACAAAAGAATATTTAAAAGTCGTTTATTGCAAATGTTTTCTTTACCGATGGCCTTTGAAAACATTTATTTAAAACTTTGAAAGTTTATTGTTTAGAGTTCAAGAAAACGTGAATAATAAGCCCCCCTCATTCTCTCTGGACTCTGAAAAAAGAAACTTTCTTTCATGTTGCTCTTGTGACACATCGTTTGTTTTTGAAGCATAGGAAAGGTCAACCTTTAACGCGTTCATGCGTTGTTTTTTCCAAACAAAATTTATTGCAGTAAACCAAACATTTATTTTTACAATTAAACTTAAAACCCACGGGAATTGGCGGTAACAAAATCCCCTTCATTCGGTGACACAAATGCATCAAGATTCAACCCAATCATCATACCAACTATTCAATAATTCTAGAACCTGTCATAAAAGACGTTCTTAAATTTGTAGAAACTCATTCATATACTTAATTAAATAAAAAAACAAGTTTTTTCAAGTGAAAGTAAGGAGCAACATTAAAACTTAAAACGAACAGAAATTATTACGTATAGGAGGGGGTTTGCTTCCTAGTCTATACCTCGCTCTTTGCGCTAAAGTTCGAATTTGGTTCGAATCAAAAATCCCTGAATCACAAAGGCCTTTTGATTAGAATAGATAGCTCCTTTGAATAATTTCGGTTCTTTTTAAGGTTTAATGTTGCTCCTTACTTTCAGTTGAAACAACTTGTTTTTTTGTTTAATTTCTGATCGTTTTTTGAACAAAGCTGGGAAATCCGGTGCCCCCGTCATAAAAATGTCCCTTCCCCCAAGGAAACATCCTCTCTGGAAAGATCCTCTCACGTAATCCTCTCCTCCGACCCCCCCTCAACCCAGAAAACATCCCTCCTGAAAACGTCTGTATACTTCCCAATAACCAGTACTATATGTAAACAGTGGGCAAAGTTTATAACTTGTGGCCCTTCCCCCGAGAACTTTGGGGGACTAAGTCATCCTCAAAGACATATTTATTCGATTTTCGACTATGCTGAACAAAATGACTATCTCAAAATTTTGATTGGGTGGCGTTGGGAAAAAAATGAGCGTGGGAGGGGGCTAAGTTGCCTTCCATTTTTTTGGTCACTTAAAAAGGGCACTAGAACTTTTAATTTCCGTTCGAATGAGCCCTCTCGCGGTATTATAGGACTAATGGATCGATACAATGACCCTTGGAAAAAAAAATAAAATAAATAAGTAAACACGCAACCGTAATTTTTCTTCTGGCAAAAAAATACAAAATTCCCCACTTTTTCAGGTAGGAGCTTAAAACATCTACATTAATGTTTTTTGTTACGCTGAATCTGATGGCTTTATTTTCATTAAGGTTATATCACTTTTAGAGGGTGTTTCCCCCTTTTTTCGAAAAAAAGGCAAATTTTTTCAGGCTCTTAACTTTTGAGGGGTTAGACTAAATTTGATTAAACTTATATATTTGGAATCAGCATGAAAATCCGATTCTTTTGATGTATCTACTGGTATCAAAATTCCAGTTCATTACTATTTATAAAGAGTTTCGGTTACTATTGAGCCGGGTCGCTCCTTACTTATAGTTTGTTACCACGAACTGTTTGATTTCTTTCAAATTAGGTAACAATTTATTCCGAACTTCTTCTTTATATCGGACATAATTCAGATACCCTTCAGTTACCGGAATAAAGGTTCCGGTAATTTAGCGCCGGGTGTATTATAGTCATGTGACAAATCCTTGAAGTGTGTTTTGAAGACACGCAAAGCTTGACAGTTTTTTGCTTTTGCATAAACAAACCATCGTAAAATTTAACCAACCCGAAAAACAGCATTATTTTTAACGCATCTTATCGTTTACGGACTGCTTCGTACTTGTGATCAACATTTACTCTTACTGCTTTTTTATGCAGAACATTATCAGCATAAGTATACTTATAAGAAAGTAGCTGACTATACACTCATATCCCAGAGCAAACATGAATGGACTAGAAAAAAAAGCATTCGAAAGTTTTTAAGAAAAAAAATGCCTAGGCTTCAAGAGTATTCCAATATTCCTGGCAATGTGTCTACCGCTACAATTAGTTTGATCTTGGAAACTGGGACACCAGTTAACTAAAATGTTGAAGTACTTCACAACATAAGTTCATTGAAGGGTGTCTCTCTCAAGTTGAATGCTTCTTGTCCATGGATAGTAGTTAACAGTTCTTCCATACAAAATCTGCTTACTTTTACCCTGGTCGATTGACGGTCAAAATATTTATCATATTTGGACCTTTTAGATTTAAATAGTCGTTTTGAAATTGTGATGCGACAACAAGTTTTGTCATGATGGGCCCCTGGGGTCAAAAGTCTTACAGGTGGGAGGATATAGCTGCCCCAATCCCTTTTGGCTCGAAAAAAGGATGCTATCATCCGTAATTTCCGTTCAAACGAGATACTCCACCCAAAATTCTACGACCAGGGGTTTCGATGCCATCATCCCTTGTCAATAAGTTCAAGAATCTCTTCCTTTAGCCAATTAGCTAAGAAACCCTCGTACATTTTTTTAAAAACTGGGGTCAAGGTGTTTGGTCGTACTCCAGTAAAATTGTTCAGGCCACCCTTATTTTGGATTGGAGTAATATAGCCGAGCTCCCAATACGACGGGCAACATCCAGAATTACTATTATCATTAAAAATTCTTACAAGGGGTATTGATAGTTTATCAGGGAATGCTTTTATTAGATCAATTAGAACATCAATAGGACATATACTAGTTTTTTCAGTTTATTTATTTATGTATTATTACCTTCGGTGAAATTTTCGGTATTTTAGTTTTTGGAGTTTCAAGGATTGCATGGTTTTCTGAGAGAAGGGGAACCGTTTGCAGAATGTTAGCGAGATGTTTATTAAACTCAATGACTGTCTATTCAGGCGGTTCATCCAGTAGAAAATCAAGGTCCTTACATGAATGACCACCTATTTTTTCACTTTCTTAAACCATTGCAGAGGTTTGATCTGTTCCAAGCAATTTAATTTATTATTACCATACCGAGAAACAGCACGGCATATTTCTTTCTTTATTTGTTTACGGAGGGCTATGGCATCGTATTTCCAAGGCAAAATTATTACGTATATGGGGGGTTCGCCCCTTATTCAATACCTCGCTCTTTACGCTAAAGTTTTTTTTAGTACTTTCAAAGGAGCTATCTATTCTAATTAAACGGCCTTTGTGATTCAGGGATTTGTGATTCGAACAGAATTCGAACTTTAGCGCAAAGAGCGATGTATAGACTAGGGAGCAAACCCCCTCATATACATAATAATTTCTGTTCGTTTTAAGTTTTAATGTTGCTCCTTACTTTCACTTGAAAAAACTTTATTTTTATTTCATTAAGTATATGAATGAGTTTCTACAAATTTAAGAACGTCTTTTATTACAGGTTCTAGAATTATTGAATAGTTGGTACGATGATTAGGTTGAATCTTGATGCATTTGTGTCAACAAATGAAGGGAATTTTGTTACCGCCAATTCCCGTGGGTTTTAAGTTTAATTGTAAACATAAATGTTTGGGTTACAGCAATAAATTTTGTTTGAAAAAACAACGCATGAAGGCTTGAATGAATATAGTGAAGTTTTAGGTTTTATTGTTACTGATTTCGCTTGTTCTTTCTTATCTCACTTTAGTAGTTGGTTTGGATGGGGGGAAGAGAATCAGGAAAAATATATTACGTTTTATTTAGTTTTGTCTGTGGAAATGTCATACAAAAAGTTTCTTTCTGTCTTTTGGGTTATCCAGCATGCAGTTATGTACGGTAATGGTATTGAAAGTAAAAACGTTTGATCCAATAAGAAGGATGGAAATGTGAAAAACTGTTTCTGGGGGGAATCCCCCTGAAACACCTTAGATAATATGTAACACAAGTTAAAATCGAAAAATTTAATTTTTACAATGAAAGGAAAGAACGACACCAAAACTCAAAACAAACAGAAATTGCCCTGAATAAGAGTGGGATACCAACCCCTTCCGTCTCTCATTCGTCGCGTTAAAGGTTGACCTTTCATATGCTTCAAAAACAAACGATATGTCACAAGAGCAACATGAAAGAAAGTTTCTTTTTTCAGAGTCCAGAGAGAATGAGGGAGGCTTATTATTCACGTTTTCTTGAACTCTAAACAATAAACTTTCAAAGTTTTAAATAAATGTTTTCAAAGGCCATCGGTAAAGAAAACATTTGCAATAAACGACCTTTAAATATTCTTTTGTAATGCAAAATGCTTTTAATTAAGGATTAGTTGTAGTTTAGCGTAAAGAACTAGAGGCGGTAGCCTCCCTTGCATGTTGGATAATTGCCTTCGTTGTGAATTTTGCTCAAGTTTCGCCCTTCACTTTCATTTAAAATTACATTTTAATTGATTTTACTTCTTGGGTGAATGCTTAGAATGTTAGATAATTTAGAATCAGAAATTTTGATAGACCAACTTCATGTTTCGCGTGTATTTTGAACAAGCAGTATTTTATGGGACTGTTATTTGTATCATTTAATCTGCCCTATACACTCCTTCCCTCCCACTGAAGGGAGTGTCTCCTCCTTCCTATTCGCTTTTTTTTCTTCTCATATGTAGAAGCTAAACATAATGACAAAACTGGTGTTAAATAAGTATGCTGAACAAAATGGCTATCTCAAAATTTTGATTGGGTGGCGTTGGGGAAAAAAAATTAGTGGGGTTGGGGGCCAAGTTGCCTTCCGATTTTTTGGTCACTTAAAAAGGGCACTAGAACTTTTAATTTCCGTTCGAATGAGCCCTCTCACGGTATTATAAGACTACTGGATTGATACGATGACCCCAGAAAAAAAAAAAAATATAAATAAACACGTATCCGTGATCTTTCTTCTGGTGAAAAATACAAAATTCCACATTTTTTCAGATAGGAGCTTGAAACATCTACAGTAGTGTTTTCTGTTACGCTGAATCTGATGGTTTGATTTTCGTTAAGATTTTATCACTTTTAGGGGGTGTTTCCCACTTTTTTCGAAAATTAGGCAAATTTTTTCAGGCTCTTAACTTTTCATGGGTTAGACCAAACTTGATGAAACTTATATATTTGGAATCAGCATGAAAATCCGATTCTTTTGATGTATCTACTGGTATCAAAATTCCAGTTCATTACTATTTATAAAGAGTTTCGGTTACTATTGAGCCGGCTCGCTCCTTACTTACAGTTCGTTACCACGAACTGTTTGATTTCTTTCAAATTAGGTAACAATTTATTCCGAACTTCTTCTTTATATCGGACATAATTCAGATACCCTTTAGTTACCGGAATAAAGGTTCCGGTAATTTAGCGCCGGGTGCATTATAGTCATGTGACAAATCCTTGAAGTGCGTTTTGAAAACACGCAAAGCTTGACAGTTTTTTGCTTTTGCATAAACAAACCATCGTAAAATTTAACCAACCCGAAAAACAGCATTATTTTTAACGCTTCTTATCGTTTACGGACTGCTTCGTACTTGTGATCAACATTTACTCTTACTGCTTTATTATGCAGAACATTATCAGCATAACTATATTTATAAGAAAGTAGCTGACTATACACTCATATCCCAGAGCAAACATGAATGGTCTAGCAAAAAAGAAAGCATTCCGAAAGTTTTTAAAGGAAAAAAAAATGCCCAGGCTTCAAGAGTATTCCAATATTCCTGGCAATGTGTCTACCGGTACAATTAGTTTGATCTTGGAAACTGGGACACCCGTTAACTAAAATGTTGAAGTACTTCACAACATAAGTCCATTGAAGGGTGTCTCTCTCAAGTTGAATGCTTCTTGTCCATGGATAGTAGTTAACAGTTCTTCCATACAAAATCAGCTTACTTTTACCATGGTCGATTGACGGTCAAAATATTTATCATATTTGGACCTTTTAGATTTAAATGGTCGTTTTGAAATTGTGATGGGACACCAAGTTTTGTCATGATGGGCCCCTGGGGTCAAAAGTCTTACAGATGGGAGGACATAGCTGCCCCAATCTCTTTTGGCTCGAAAAAAGGACGCTATCATCCGTAATTTCCGTTCAAACGAGATACTCCATCCAAAATTCTACGACCAGGGGTTTCGATGCCATCATCCCTTGTCAATAAGTTCAAGAATCTCTTCCTTTAACCAATTAGCTAAGAAACCCTAGTACATTTTTTTAAAAACTGGGGTCAAGGTGATTGGTCGTACTCCAGTAAAATTGTTCAGGCCACCCTTATTTTGGATTGGAGTAATATAGCCGAGCTCCCAATATGACGGGCAACATCCAGAATTACTATTATCATTAAAAATTCTAACAAGGGGTATTGATAGTTTATCAGGGAATGCTTTTATTAGATCAATTGGAACATCAATAGGACATATACTAGTTTTTTCAGTTTCTTTATTTGTTTATTATTACCTTCGGTGAAATTATCGGTATTTTAGTTTTTGGAGTTTCAAGGATTGCATGGTTTTTTGAGAGAGGGGGAACCGTTTGCACAATGTTAGCGAGATGTTTATTAAACTCACTGACTTTCTATTCAGGCGGTTCATCCAGTAGAAAATCAAGGTCCTTACATGAATGACCACCTATTTTTTCACTTTCTTAAACCATTGCTGAGGTTTGATCTGTTCCAAGCAATTTAATTTATTATTACCATACCGAGAAACAGCACGACATATTTCTTTCTTTATTTGTTTACGGAGGGCTATGGCATCGTATTTCCAAGGCAAAAAATTTTAGTTTCAAATGGATTAGCCCTTTTATTCTTTCATGAATGTAAGGTTTATCTGTTTGTTTTAAAAACTAGCAGTGGTTTCAAATGTAGCAGGAAATGATAACTAGCACCGAGGGAGGGGTGGGTAGTTGTATTACTGTAAAGTTTTAAGGTTGGTGCAAATACATCCAAACTGGTTTCGCCTTTTGTAGTAGGGAAATCAGCAATTTGCTTAAGCTTCTGATCTTTGCACAGATAATTAAGACAGCTTGTTTGCGTCTCTTGCTATAAAAATGCCAGCATTTGGGTACTTTGTCGTTACAAAGTCAAGATTTGCCTGTAGCTTATCGTTAAAAATTGCGACGAGAACAAGCATTCTGTCCGGGTGAATAATAAAATGAGCAAATGATTAAATTAGTGTAAGGCCGAGGCAGGCATTTGGGCTTAGTAGATATCCAAATAATTTCATCGTAATCACCTAGTCCTGGCACATGGATAAGGGCAGAAGATAGAAAATCCTTTGTCAAAATCATTTACTCCTTCCACTTTTTTTCCCAGGCGGGTGGTTAGCCGGGCGTAGCTTTAAAAACTTCTGAAAACCAGTCATTTTATGGAGATTTAGATTTTGTGCACGGTCTTTAGTAATTGCAATTACTGAATTGAAAACTGTTGGATTACCATCAAAACAGGACGATGAGAGTTTCCCAAGGCATAAACTAAAGAATTATCAAACTAATTTCGATAAAACAAAGTTTAAAAAAGTTTTTAGCTGACCAGCCTCTCATATAATTTTTAAACCTTTAGGGGGACACTCCCCTTTTCTATGCTCTTTACTTTAACTATATTTTTTAGGTAGCATAATTTTTAAATAGGTCTGGCGTTTTAGGTTTTTGGTTTGTAAAGTATGCCTCTTTTCTGATTTTAATATCTATTTCCTTCAAATTTTAAGTGTCAGAACTTTCGATAAGAATATTTGTCAAAACGTTTGCTTACATAAAAAGAAATTTTGCCATTTAGAGACCTATTTGTAGCACTTTCTGGGGTGAAATTACAATTTGAAAGTTATCACAATTTGAAGCTACCACCCAGTGCCCATTGCCTTTAAACTTAAGAAATATAATATTATTGCATATTTTAAAATCACAACGAAAAGCAAACTCTCTTGACGCATATGTAGCTACCCAAATTTGATTACATTTTTAAGAATTTCGGTTACTGTTGGAACAGATCTTTACTTACGATTTGTTACCATGAACTGTTTAATTGTCATCAAGATAGAAAGAGGAAAGTTTTACAAGGCATAAATTAATAATTGTAAAACTATTTTCGATATAAAAAATTGTTAAACGCAAAGTTTTTAGCCGCCAAACCCAGTATGCAATTTTTCAGCCTTTAGGAGGCGTATATCCCCCTATAATGCCCCTGCCCCAACCTACCAGCACAAAATATTACATATTTGGAAACACGAGGACAATGAAACAGATTTTCACTGCTTTTTTTTTGGAAATATGCTAGGATAAAAATCGATAAGCATAATTCGATTTTAAATAAAACTATATAGTTTTTCTTTTAAATTCCAGACATACAGTATTTTATAATGTACCATTTGAAATTTTTAAGTTACCCACCAGAAGAAGCGATTTGTGCTTCAAGAAGGATGAAGAATTAGACAGGGTTTTGGCTAACTAGAGCTTCATCTAGCACAGTTTTTGAATTAAGTCAGATTTGTTAGGTATTAGGTTTGTCAGCAAAAGGCATGCCTTTGGCTGAATAAAACTTTCTTATTTATAACGTCTTCTTTGTGGGCGTGTGTGTGTGTGTGTGTGGGGGGGGGGGGGGTTGAAAGTTTTAATTTGCTTTCAAACAGTACTCTTTGAAGGGACATTGCCAGCCCCCCAAAATCGATGCTATTATCGTTTCTTCCAGTTGGACGAATATTAAGAAGCAAGATTTTTTTTTTACAAGTTAAAAGCCTTATTTCTTACATAATGACTTAATGCATCACAGTGGACATCTTATATGTAATGCACAGTATATAAATTATAGAAAGTATGATTTTTCCCTATCTCATCCATTATAAAAACCCGGGCCGAGGTGCGAGTGCTCCAGAGAACGTATAAACATAAGCGACATTAGATCTTTTCACGGGTAGACAAGTCTGATTTCTCTTGAACGCGAAACTTGGCTTCAACGTTGGAACACTAAATTTTGAACAAACTAATTTTAAATTAATTTATTCCAATACATATATGAAAATCGGTAATTAGTAGTGCAATGTTATTATTAGATGTTTTTAGGAATTAAAAGTAGGATTCGAAGTCTCAAATTGGTTTCAAAGGCATTATTCTGCCAAAATACATGTTCCAGGGTTATTGGACCGCTGATGGCAGATCAAATTAGAGGAGCTGTTTGTATGCGCTAATGCAAGAATAAGTGAGAGGAACTGTTTGTTCGCGCCGAGAATGAAGAGCCAGAGATATTCTGTGGTAAACTTACTGCTATATCTTTATACTGTAACGTACTGTTTCCAAGTAATCCTAATTTGTCTTCATAATCTAGGCTGGGATTCGTTTTATCTCTCAAATATTAACCTAGATCACCAGTCGCCTTGAATTCTCTCTCGCACCATTAATCAGAATTTATTGTTTCGCACCATTGCTCACAACTTGCATGCATTTCTAATCAGATATAGAAGTTTCCTTTAAGAAAAAGTCTATATTTAAAAGAATCTTACACAAGGCCCATAATCTGTGCTTCTTAATAAACAATCTCTAGTTTGATCAGTTTTGCAACACCAAATACCTCATTGGAGTCTCAGAAAGAAGTAAAACATTTGTGACTATCACCGCCTGCTATCTCTGTCTAGAGGAGATGTTAAAGAGCGCACCTACGTAGTTAGTTAGAAACGTGTCATTTTTATCTTGAAAATAACCAGATTTTTAAAATTAACTTTGATTTTCAGTCTAACCTTGAGACACGTATTCCCTAATATCCCTTTGAGCACATTTGGATGTCTATTAAGAATCTGGTATTTGCATATTTACAAGTAATGGGAGGTTTAGCCTGCTAACAGTTAATATTCTACAACTGAAACATTATTTTAAGAAAAATGCTATATGGATATTCTTCCGTCTATAAAAATAGACAGACAATAACAATAATGCAAACTATTAAGAAAATGACATACCTGAGATATACATCCATAAATATACCGAATTGGTGACCAGTTTGCTGTACTAAATTTACCGTTAATTTTTCCAACAAGCTGATCGATTTCCTCCTTTAGATCCTGATATTCCTTTACGTCTGTTCGAGATGGCACGGCAATCTGCATAAAATAAACTTTCTCTATATACTCTGGATGGTGTTCAAGGAGTTTTTCAAAAGCATGCAAACGGTTGATAAGACCTTTGGTGTAATCTAGACGATCAACTCCTAAGATGACATTTTCTGTTGTTGGCTTTATTACTCTTGGAGCTTCTTCAGCTAATTGGACGAACCTTAATAAATGAAGAATCTATGAAAAACTTCACCACTAACCCAACAAATTGTGTGAACAATATCTCAATTATAAAAGCACTTGGCGGGAGGAGGGGCTCGGACCAGAGCCTCCTCAGAATTTCCAGTTCCACACTTGGATTTCTAGTTACGCTAGCTATGGTTGTCTTTGTCTACCATAAACCTTTAATTGGTCGAACTTACCCTAGACAATTCTAAGAAATTTTTACACAAAAACGTTTCACAAATATCAGACCCAATCAAGCTAACCTCTGTCAAATTCGTTTTTTTTTTTTTTTTTTTTTTTTTTTTTTTTTTTTTTTTTTTTGTCGATGATATAAAAATCCAAGATGAATAAACAAAGAATAATGGCGGACTTAAAATGTACAGGGTATCGTCCTTCCTTTTTCTCCATTTATAATCAAGAACACGGGCACATCCAGGATTTTGTTAGAGGGGGGGGGGGGGGATAAAAAACTTTTAAAACGCCCAAAAAATTGTTTTTATCCATTTTTGTTACGTTTTCAAAAATGTCAGGGAGTTCAAACCCGGTACCCTCCCCCTCCCCTGGGCACGGCCTTGGTTGAGAATAATACTAATAAAAAATACGTTGAAGACCAGCACTAAATCCTCAAGTTAGTCAATTTGGCAAAAAAAAAGAAACGAAACGTAAAATGAAAGAAAATATTGCTGTCGTATGAACTTCCTCATATGAAAACAATATTGTTTTCATGTGAATAAGTAGTAAAGCTCTTTTCATACCAAAATCGAACTCAAGATGCAAAAAAAAAAAAAAAACAAACAAAAGCAACCACTGTTGGTGCTTATAAAATTTATATCCCATTTGCTGACATTTTATGATCTCATACAAGGTGTTCGTTTCTAGGCCCTGCGGGCCTTTTCCGCGTGAGAAGCAATTGAATCAAACCTGATTGTCAGCAGAATTAAATAAGTCAAAAAGTATGATTCTATATGATAAATTATCACAGATTGTTTTCATTGCCAGAAGGGTATCTTTTTATCTTAGTTTTCCAAGGGTTTAACTATTAGGCCAACCCAGTCCTAATTTATATTTTTGGAAAACGTACTTACCGTACAAATCCTGTTATTACTGCTCTATTATTATTATTTTTTATACGTTCCACAAGGCACCAGGCTATTGAACCTAAGGGCTTGATACACCACCAGTGAACATTTTTGTTTTGTTTTTCACCTAACGATGTCTGTTGAATTTCGTTTTGAATGAACAGATGGGTTTTCAGGAATAATATCCCATAGGAAGCCGTTTTATACGCGACCGCTGCATCTAGCAAAACTCTTCTTCAAGTGGGTCGTTTTTGTGAACGTAGCTTACACGTCGCACAAAAAGAGCACATATTCATATTATGAATTAGTTGAAACTTGTGCGGTTCTCAAATGATACAGTACTCAAGAGAGATTAAAGCTTATTCTATTTGAATGGCAGTTTTCGCATCCCGGCTAGCAAACAAGTCGAACCAAACAAGTCTATCTTTTATGTGGAAATTTAATACATTAAATTCCTTCAGTTTGGCATAAGGAAATTTGTAAATTTGAGAAAATGAGTGAAAAGATCCTACGAGTGTTGCGATCTTTATGGGGATATTATCGTAAGTTCCTCATGCCCGATAACTATAAAACAGAGCTTCCAGTTCATTATCTAAAAACACAGAAGTTCCTACTTTTCATGCATGATGTGGATTTTCTTGCGGACTATGGCTACTTTATGCCATGAAATGTCAATTTCCAAAAAGAAATCCAAATGAATGCCAATTCAAAAGGATCAGAGTGGAACTTGGTGGCAAGTTTTGTCCCTAAAACAAACATATATTTTACATAAATGACCAGCTCCTAAAGACGATGATTTAAAAGCTTCATGTGTATGCAGAAACTAGTATCGCAGTGCATAGGCTTAGTTACGCGTCATCTTTAACTGGGAAGTTGGAAAATTTCTCCGGTGAGATAATGATATTTGAAGATTAAAAGCCAAAATTTTTCACTTTTATTAGGAACTTCCCATCAGATTAAATTTTGACTAGAGTCACTTAAACTAGTGGGGAAATCCTGATAATTTGTGACTCGCGAATTTTTTCTTAATTTTTACCAGTCTTCATATGATTCGCCTACTCCACCTCTCAAACGATTGGAACAGAAGAGCTTAGTTAATTTTTTAAGAAGTTTTTTTTTTCGTACGAAAACAAAGATGCACGTTAGAACCTAATATGAACAGAAATAACCCCATATATTGCGTGGATATCGTCACGCTAACGGATAAGAGATTAAATTTAAGTTCCAAGTTACTAACAAAAAAATTATTACAATTTATTTGCAGTTTTTAATTGCATTTTTTGTACTCACCTGTTGCTTATCAAAACATTTATCCCCTAGTCCAATTCCCCTAGTCAAAGAAAATTAGTATTAATTCTATGCTGTGTAAAGATGAAGGAGCTGAGCAGAGCAGCCAACTGCATCATACATAAGATACTCTTTTTCGTCTTAGATCTTTGAGTAGCTTTTTGATTTTATGACAAAACAACTTGTTTCTTTGTTGATTGTTTTTGTTCATTTAGAACAAGCTCTCTAAAGAAACCCATCTGGAAAAATCACAAAAAATTTTCTTGTCAAAAGGAACATATTGCACGACTTTCGAATGACACTGAAAATTAAAAAATCAAAACTATACTGAACCTTCTCAAAACCTATGTTGGAAGCCCAAGTACCGCAAGTGGTGTCACTTGAGTGGCTTTAGCCTCCCAGCTGATCTCCACTCGCACCGAAGTTCTTTCTTGTGCCTAAAACATACACGATTGTATACGGATTATTCTGTTCCTGCAAACAAGGATTATTATTTCGTCAAGTGAGGATCAATTCACAATCTTGCCTATACCATTGTTTTGAACATAAAGCTAATTATGAGTTTGAAAATTGGAATTAAGTTATGACATTATGCAAAAATGGACCTACCTGCTATAAGGAATACCGATTGGCATGGCACGAATCCGTATGTGTCTATTTCCATATTCAACGATCATATTTTTTCGGTCAACTCTGCATCCCAGTCGTCTGTGGCAACATTCAATAAAGTTTAAACAATAGTCTTCAATGTGAAAACCAACTACGTCGCATCCCAACAATCCTAAAAAATGCAAGTATAACCAGTTTAATCTGCGACAGCACTGTAGTGCAGCCTAAGTAAAGAGTCATGTTTCTTCCATGTATTCCATTTTTCATCAAATCGTTCCGTATGGAAGGGGAGGTCGGAGAAACTTTGGCGAGGTCTCATTTATCGAAGTTTCTAGTTTCCTTTTAAGATTCAAAAGTAATTGGAGGTCAACCAGACCCCTATCATGCCGTTTCTCTACTACAGAACCCCCTCTTACAGCCACCGATAATATAATATCACAATTTTGAGATATCAATTTCGTTCAGAAGTCAAAATGCACAATAAATATGGCTCCAGGGATGGGATGATCCCTGGGATAAGGGCCTTAAATTCCAAAAATTGCCTATTGCTTAATGATAAGTTTTACAATGGGAAAATAGGGACGTGTTGGACCTTGAGTGCCCAGTGTCTGAAAAATTTCAGGAGTTAGAAGGCACATAACTGGAAAAATAACTTTAATCTTCAGCCACTTCATATGGAAGTGGTGGTCATAGAATCCTGGAAGAGGACTCATTAAATTGGAAATTGGAAACTCTAGCACCCTATTTCAATCACTGAAAGTGATGGAGGGCAACCAGCCTTCCTCCTGCACCCTTCTCTACTACCCGGTTCCCATAACTACATTGATACTGGGTAAAGGTTTGAAATAAAACTTTCTACAGTAACATCATAATTTCTAATAAGTATTCCTCCGTGGTCAACACCCCCCAGCTCCAGATGTAAATTACCTAATGTTCATAGAAAGCTTTTAATAGAAAAGCAAGCCATGTTTTGCCTTGGTTGTTCAATAAGCTAGGAACTCTTAGGAGGGGTAATTTCCTCGGTCGATATTCCTGTACCTGAGTAAATTATAAGACACTCTTCAAGCGCTTGGAGATAGAATGCCACAAGTTTGCTAAAGACAACTGAAATAACTATCAGGAAACGGTTACTCAAGGTAAGGAGTTGTTTTTTGATCAAATACTAAAAAATCCGCTTCTGAAGTCAATGCGATCAAAAATGTCAATGTCTAACAGTACCTCAGCCCAGGACAGAAGCGAAATTCTGCTCTCGAGCAGGTCAGATAAAAAAAAAGGTATGGCTCCGAGTCCACTGCCACAAGCTTAACCAGTAGAGCCTAGACCACCGAAATCCAGCACCGGGTAAGAAGGCATCCTCGTTGCCATGACTGAAATCAAACAGAGGGCGAAGAAACTGAAATTCCGCTAGGCTCCAAGTGCGTAAGTCAACCATGCTGAGCTTCTTAAGTATAATGACTTAAAAGTTATTGAAAGACTTCATAGACTTGTATGTCAGAGTTAGGAGCAGGAAAAAGCCCCTCAAGAAAGGAGAGACTTGCGATAATAATCACAGTTTTCGAGATCATAGGCAGCGCAATAGCGCTGCCAAAGTAAAGAACGATGTTGGCACAATGTATTTTTTTTTTTTTTTTGTGGTCTTAGGCCAAGGTACTTCGTATCGAAGGAGTTTTCGTAAAAACTTCGAAAAGGGCTCATTCGATTGGAAATTGGAAGGGCTTGTGCCCTTTTTAATAGTCGAAAGTGATTGGAAGGCAACTAACACCGCTTCAACGCCCAACGTTTCACAAAACACATCAAATCAAAATTTTGAGATAGGCATTTTGTTCAACGTAGTTGAAAGATCTAGAAATTATGTCTTTGAGGAGGACACTCCCCCCATAGTCCTCAGGGCAAGTGTTGGAATTTATTCCCTGGGTGCATATAAGGTTTTTATTGAAAGTGTTGTCGTAGAAACTTCAAAAAGGGCTCATTCAGTTTGAAATTGAAAGGGCTAGTGCCCTCTGTAAAAGTCAAAACGGTTTGGAGGGCAACTAGCCACCCTCTGACGACTACCATTTTCTCAAAAAATCCAGTCAACATTTTGATATAGCCATTTTGTTCAAAGCAGTTGAGAGTTTTGGAAATTAGATCTTTGAAGATGAAAACCCCCTTAGAGCCCTCATGGCAAGGACTGTAAGTTATGCCCTGGGGGCATATAAGGTTTTTATAGAAAGTGTTGTCGTAGAAATCTCAAAAAGGGCTCATTTGATTTGAAATTGAAAGAGCTAGCGCCTTTTTTAATAGTCAAAAGAGATTGGAGAGCATCTAACCCCCCTCTCACGCCAATTGTTTTCCCAAACACATCAAATCATAATTTTAAGATAGCTAATTTGATGGACGTAGTTAGAAAGTCCGGAAAATGTGGCATCTAGAATAAGAAGCCACTCACATCCCTCTAGGCGAAGGTAGTATGTCTTGGCATGGGGCCATTAAAGGTTTTAATAGAAAGCGGTCCTAGCAACTTCAAAAAGGGCTGATTCGATTGGAAATTGAAAGGGCTAGTGCCCTTTTTAATAGTAGAAAGTGATTGGAGGGCAACTAGCCCCCCCCCCTCTCACGCCCACTATTTCCCCAAACACATCCAATCCAAATTTTGAGATACCCATTTTTTCAACATAGTTGAGATTTAAAGAAATTAGGTCTTTAAAGATAATACCCCCCCCCCCCACAGCCCTCAGGGTAAGGGTTCTAAATTAACTCTTGCGATCAACATTTTGATAGCCACTTTGTTGAACGTAGTTGAAGGGTCCGGAAATTATGTTTTTGAGTATGACACCCACCCCCCCCCACAACTCTCATGGCAAAGTTGTAAGTTATGCCCTGGGGACATATAAGGTTTTTATAGAATACGTTGTTGTAGAAACTTCAAAAAGGGCTCATTCAATTGGGAATTGAGATGCCTAGTGCCCTTATTAATAGTCAAAATAAACCGGAGGGAGAATGCCCCCCCCCACGCCCATCATTTCCCCAAACACTTCCGATAAACATTTTGATACAGCCATTTTGTTGAACGTAGTTGAAGGGTCCGGAAATTATGTTTTTGAGTATAACAACCCCCTTACAGCCCTCAGGGCTAAGGTTGTAAGTTATGCTCTGGGGGCTTATAATGTTTTTTATAGAAAGTGTTGTCGTAAAAACTTCTAAAAGGGGTCATTATATTGGAAATTGAGAGGGCTATTGTCCTTTTTAAGAGTCAAAAGTAATCGGAGGGAGAATCACCCCCACCCCATGCCCATTATTTCCCCAAACATTTCCTATATATTTTGATATGGCCGTTTTGTTCAACGTAGTTGAAAGGTCTGGAAATTATGTCTTTGAGGTTGACAACCCTCCCCCCATAGCCCTCAGGACAAGGGTCCTAAGTTATGCCCTTGTGGAATATAAGGTTTTTATAGAAAGTTTTGTCGTAAAAGCTTCAAAAAGGGCTCATTCGATTGGAAATTAAGAGGACTAGTGTCATTTTTATTAGTCGAAAGTGATCAGAGGGAAAATACTCCCCTCACATACCCATCATTCCCCCAAGCACTTACAATCAACACTTTTAGATAGCCATTGTGTTCAGTGTATCAGAAAGGTCTGGAAATCATGTTTTTGAGGGTAAAAAATCCCCCCAGCCCTCAGAGCAAGGGTTGTAAGTTATGCCCTGGAGACATAAGGTTTTTATAGAAAGCGTGGTCATATAAACTTCGGAGGAGGCTCATTGGATTGGTAATCAGACGCTCTAGTGCTCCTTTTATGAGTAAAGGGATGTGAGCGCAGCTACCCCCCTCCCCGTGCACAGGCGTCGCATTGTCCTGAGATGTGTCCAATTATAAATTTTTATGTGGCCATGCCACACGTAATAGTCTGAACGAAATATGAAAAGTTTCTGGGGTTGAAAAAGACCCCAGGGACTGGAAGCAAGGGTTGTATGCCACATCCAGGGGGTATTAATGGTTTTTATGTAAGGGATGGTTGTCGACCTTCAGAAGAGACTCATTCTTTTTCCCTGAAAAAGACTATGTCAATATGAAACGAACAGAAATTAATTAAAAGAAAAATTCCACAAAATAAGTATTTCAAATATAATTTGTACTTTACTGAAAAAATTATTTTAAATGTTTTCACTTTTATAACTTTAAGAAATCAAAATCAATTAAGCAATAAATATCAGCATATGTATATCAAACTGACAATGCACATTTTTTTTCAGTAAATTCATTTAATTTTTTTTCCAGTAAAGTACAATTTATATTCTGGCTTTTAGAACGCATGGGGCTTAGAACCCTACCCATATTAATTTCCGCTCGTCTTGAGTTTGACTTTGTTATTTATTTTAATTTCTGTTTGTTTTGGGTTTCATTTATTTACTGATACTGATTTGTGGTTGTTGTATGCTTGGTAGATTATTTGATTCTATTTTTGTTCATATTTGGTTTAATGTTCTTTACTTTTTTTTTTAAAACTTGTTTTGTGGAAAAAATCTATTTTAATTTATTTGGAATATAGACAAATTCCGGGACAACAGAAGAATATCGCTTATGTCTATTGTCGTGAACGCATTTGCGATTATTCTCCTTACCCGATTCAGAGATAGCTAAAATGGAAAAGGGAGTCGAAATCAGGCAGGAGCGGGACCAGAAACGAGGACTATTGATCAGCTTTTTATCGTCCATTAAATCGCAGAAGACGGGGGAAAACATCGAAAATGAACATCTGTACTTTTTATTGACTATATAACTGCTTTCGATTCCATTTTAAGCGAAGGAATATAGAGAACTGTGATTGAAGATTTAGTACCTGAGATGCTAGTCAGGCGTACTAACTAGTCATTAGATCTCAGGTCCATGCTAACGGAGAACTCTCGCCTCTATTCTTATCGGATATGGGGACAATCAAGGGTATGAGTTAAGACTTATGGGAGATTTCGGGGTGTCAAGAAAAACTCACATTTTACTGAAGGGAGGGAACAGAGGTAAATCTAAAGACGTCGTATCTAGGCCGTCAAAATAACATATCTGCGATATCCCAGAAATAGCTTGAGGAATACAGTTGAAACTTTAATATAGTGTACGTGTTAGCTGGGGGGGGACTCCTGAATTTTTAGTGGGAGGGGGGTTAAAATGTAATTTTTTTCGATTCACCTAAACGTTTCTGCCCAAACTCCCTTCCGACAATTAGAAGATTTCTACGTCAAAGTGGTGAATCAGAAGACGCCACTTGGTGACAAGGGATGAAAAAAGCGCAATGCAACATGCTGAGAACAGCTTTGGGGAAGAAGTTGAAAATTTCAGGGATTGTTATGGCGTTGAGGGCAGGCGGATCTTTAATCTAAAACTGGAGGGAGAGGAAGAAAGGGAGCGTATAAGGATTTTGTCTCTAATCTGTTAAAAATTTGACACAATGAGATCCTGTTTAACTAGAATCTATCCCTATAAGGTAGTGATGAAGACGGAAAGAAACCATGGGTTCCCAGGTTATCAAACATCGTATCTGTATTACCTCAGTAACTGCTTGGGAAATCGAGTTGGACCAGGCTGGTAGGCTACTCTGAAGTTAAATTTTGACTTTCGAGGAAAAACAGAGGTAAATCAGAAGAAATTATGAATCCAACTTATCAAAATATCATATGTGCAACAAGAACGACTTGTGGAAACCGAGCTGAAACTTTCGGAGTGTTAGGGGTGGACAAGACGGTGCAACCTCATATTTTGTGTTTAGAGAGAGGGGATGTGGTAACCAAAAATGTATGTCTCTGATCCGCTTAAAAGGTTTAGCATTAATTGGCCCATTCAAACGTTGAATCTATTCACGGTAAAGTAGTCAGAGAAAATATTTGGGCTTCACAGAAACTTGCACTTCACTGAAAACAAAAATATATTTTATTTAGTTTCTCTTTTATAATTACAATGTCGAAAAATCAAAAACTTAACGTGGTGATAACAGATTTTCTATTGCGTAAAAAGCTATCTAATATACCCTAATGAGAATTGTTTTTTTTTTTCTGTTCTATTTTATCGATCGTAGGAAGGTGACTCCTAGTTTTCAAGCCCCCCTGAATTTGTCTATGCACAAAGGCACTGCCAAAAAAAGAAAAAAAATTATAAATTTGCAGATTAGCCAAGTATTACACTTTCTGACATCAAATCAATTTAAACTCCTATCTCGATAAATGTAGGAATGGCTTTTTAAAGAGGGTAAAACTGATGTTAGAAAACACCGACAATTTTTGTGCTATTCGTATTTATTTTTCCTGGAAATACAGTTGTCCCCTAGTCCCTTCTTTCAAATCTCAGGAATTTAAAAGCTTTAAGCACGTATATAAAGTGAGCTTATGAGCTACTGTACGAAATACTATACTACACAATTTTATAAATATCAGTGCCATCTATTACCTCTACAACATCGGTCCAAATCAGTTTACAAAATCATCAGCAAACAGGGCCTAATTGTTTTATCCCTAAGTGAATTATCCTGCAGCAAACTTTGTGCCTCATCTTTTTATAGCAAAAGCTGAAGAAGTTAATACTGACTTGGACTTACAAGATACGCATAAAAAAGAAAGAGTTCAAGAGTATTTACCAATTAAAATATCCTCGTCCCAAGCACAAATACGGAAAATGTCCCAAGGTGGAAACGGAATATGTAGAAAGAATCCAATTTTTAGAGCGATCCCATCATTTTCTGACAGCTAGAAGAACAGGATAAACTGATTAGCCTTGTTTCAAAATAAAGTTAGAAAGGATAATTTCCGACGTGATCATGTATTTTACAGTTTGCCCCAAGATGCTAAAACCAAAGTTAAATCTATTTAATAATGGGAAGCTTAGACGCTTTAAAAGTTTCAGTGTCTATATTTATTGAGCCAACGCACCAAACCTGACCGTCTATATTCCATGTATAAATCTCAGTGTGTATTTCAGTATATGTACCGTATTATGTGTTCTAAGTTTTTCTTCTTTATTTTATATAAGATTTTTTATTCCGATACCGGCAAAATAGACACGCTTGTAGATTCTACTTCTAGGTATATTTTATCCCTTGATGGATGACATTTAAAGTTGAAAAATATCCCGTTTAATTTTCAAAGTATTCTTAATAATTCGACTGGCCATATAAATATTGAGTACCAGGAGACCAAGCTTAGTTTGGTCCCTAGACTTCAGCACGTGGCAGGCTTGTATATGTGATTCTCACGGTCGCTTACCTTCTAATCGCAGATTAAAGTAAACTCCTTTTCTAGCCTTTTCCTCAGTAATAATTTTGCTTTAATTATATTGTTACATAATTCAGTAACAACCAGGCGTGTTCTATCGCACATACCCTCTGAAATATGTAAATTACGCAACAGCATAATTACCGTGATATCATCTAGTTTTATGTTATAGGGTGGCAAATCAGCAATTTCAGTGGAATTAAGAAATTCTGGCGCGAATACAATCCCTCCTCACCCCCCCCTGTAAAATTCTCTAAGGATAATTTCATCCTCACTGAAAATGCCACCCCTCTCCGTAAAATTTCTTTCGGACGATTCAGCCTAAAAAAATTTGCCTTAGCATACTTTCATTTGAAAAAAGACTAGATTTTCATTTTTTTTTCCAATCATCCCGGAAATCTCCCTTCCTTGGAAATTTTTCTGGAAATCCATGCCCGCTAAAAATTTATCCCGGACAATTCCCCCTGAACATCTCCACATACAAAGTTGAGATAGCAAAGGGAAATTAAGACAAATAAAAAGAATTTAGTATAGGAATTCTGTCAAATTCTCCCAGTGTAAAATTTCCCCTGGAAATTTCGCTTCCCATGGAGAGTTCTCCTAATGAAACAGCCCAAGCACAAAATCCTCTTCCCCTGAAAAATGTCTGTATACTTCCCAATAGCAAATACTATTCGCAAACAATGGGCAAATTTCATAACTTACAGTCCTTTTCCCACGGGCTATGGAAGGTCACTTTACTCCTAAAGGCATAGTTATTGGATTTTTCAGCTATGCTGAACAAAATGGCTATCTAAAAATTTCGGTCGGACGGCGGATAATTTTTTTTTGGTCACTTATAAAAGACACTAGAACTTTTAATTTCAGTTCGAATGCACCCTCTCCCGATCTTCTAGGACCATTAGTTTTATACGATACCCCTGGAAAAAAAAAAAAAAAAAAACGAAACAAAACAAATAAACACGCATCCGTGATCTTTCTGGCGAAAAAAAAAAAAAAAAATGCAAAATTTCATATTATTGTATATAGGAGCTTGAAACTTCTACAGTAGGGTTCTCTGATACGCTAAATCTGGTGGTGCAATTTAAAGGGTCATATCACCCCTTTTTCGAAGATCGGGAAAATTTTCTCAGGCTTGTAGCTTTTGATATGTAACATTAAACTTGATTAATCTTATATATTTGGAATCAATGTAATAAGCCGATCCTTTTGATGTATCTATTTATATCAAAATTCTATCTTTTTTAGAGATTCGATTACTTTTGAGCCGAATCACTCTTTACTTATAGTTCGTTACCACGAACTGTTTGTTATTTTCGCCCTGACTACTTTGATCCAAAATTACGTCATAATAAGTGACATTTCTGATCATGTCCCCGTTTACTCTAGCTATAAATTTGATGATATGACTATTAAGAGGATTCGTTGGTCTAATGATATGTCCTTAGGCTTGATGAAGCGGAATTAACTCTCCTTAAGTCAAGATCAGCAGAAAATCCTTGGGGAAACTTTGAGGTCGATTCTGACCTTTCTCATTTATTTGATAGTTTTTACGAGTCTATTAAAGAGCCTATCTTTCATATTTGCTCTGCTTTGCCTCCTAATCGCAAATCTAATAGGGTGTTTCCGATATATCCCTGGATGATCCTTTGCTTTTTTAAGGGTTCAAAGAGAAAAAATAATCTCTAGGGGGGTTTAATTCTGCTTGCCCCTTAATTAGGGCTGTTCACCTTCAGTGTTTCAAAACATACAAGAGCATTTATAATTCTGTA
Source organism: Artemia sp. Qi Xiang Cuo (assembly GCF_049724085.1). Lineage (NCBI taxonomy): Eukaryota > Metazoa > Arthropoda > Branchiopoda > Anostraca > Artemiidae > Artemia > Artemia sp. Qi Xiang Cuo. The sequence goes on from NC_142799.1 coordinate 40,945,913, forward strand.
TGTCAAAAAACCCAAGTCCCAGTATATTTTAATTGTTTGTCAGATTGCAACAAAGATATCCGTGACACTTTGCAGGAGATAAACTCTACCCTCAGGTCCTCCTTCCTGTCTCATTCGGTCCCATCATGCCTAGCTGTCAATGGTAAACATATCAAGGAAGAACTCAATGTTCAAAAATCATTTACTTCACATTTCCGAATTTTGGTAAAAGGACTGATTCTGCTGCTAACTCTTCTCCGTCGGTATCTGATTTCAGGTCTCATCTTCGACAACCTTATATTAAGTCAATATTTCGAAACAGTGTCTGATACAGAAAATTGCTAGAGTTGTTGAGATTGAAGAATTTCTCGTCACCTGGCCCTGATAATATTCCTACTAAGGTAATTAAGTTTGCTGTTTAATCTTATTAAGTGCGTTTCTGTTGAACCATCTTCATTCTGCACTATGCTCCGATCTGATTCCTACTGCTTTATTCTCGGATGTTCGTAAAGCTCTTGAGTCTTTATTCCAGTGCTAAACTTTCTCATTTTGGTGTAAGAGGTAGTTCATTTCTTTGGTTGTCCGGTAGAATAATCTCTGCCGATCCACTTTTCCGTTCGCCCTCAAACATCCACTAGGGTGTCCCTCAAGGGCCAATTCCGGGACCTGTATTGTTTTTAATTTATGTAAATGACCTACTTTTCGCTCTTAGAAATGAAAATCTTTATATTGTTGTCGTCTATGTCATCCTACATTTTCCCGTGCCCATAATCGTTGTTTGCTTCTTTGGATTCGCTTGTTGTTTTTATTGATGATAGTATTATAATTCCTTCGTGCCCACAAAGGAATGGTGATCCTGTTGACACAATCTTAGCTGCAAAATAGATCCGAGTTAGTGAGGGGTAAACTAAGATAGTTAGGATTAGGCAAAGATTCTGCTGAGTCTTGAATGCGGAGTATCTAGGTTATCTCTTGATTGTATATATATATATATATATATATATATATATATATATATATATATATATATATATATATATATATATATATATATATATATATATATATATATTGATCAAAGAATACAATAAGAATATTGCTATAATATAATTTACAGACAAACACATAAATAAATACATATCCACAACTATATGAAATTCGTCTGTCCAAAGGCTCTATTAGCACATCAAAGGCTGGCCATTTCCGTTTCTTAGTGGTCATATCTATTTCTTAGGCATCCTTCTTGATAAAAAATATATCCTTTAAACAACGTATTGATTTGATTAAGATGAAGCTATGAAAAAGCCACTCTATTCTAAAACAGTTAAAATATATTTTTCGTTGGCCAATTCTGAGATTCATCTTCCGCAATTTAATTTTGTCGCATGTTTTATGTTGCCCAATTACGTGGATGTCTACTTTTCCTTCTTTTTTTTAGATCCCTTTCTAAGACACATAATAAAGCCGTAAATTCATTCCAGGAAACCAAGTCATTCAGCAGCTAAACCTTTAGCGGATGTTGAAAAGCATTATATTCTATCCTGTGCATTCTTCACTTTCCTTCAATTTCACGGTGATCTCCTTGGGTCTCTTAGTTACATCATCCTTAGTATTTGATCGGTCGAATTATTAGCTTCGCAGCTCTCAGAATATTTAAATTCTGCATATTTCAATAGATACCTAATTTCGATAAATAAAAGTTCAAATAGGGATAAAATCCTTTTAATAGACAGTGATGATAGAAATTCACAAAAATACCAGATATTTCGGTCACATATAGTCACAGATATTTCGGTCACTGATGACGGTCACTGTATATGTGACCGAAATATCTGGTATTTTTGTGAATTTCTATCATCACTGTCTATTAAAAGGATTTTATCCCTATTTGAACTTTTATTTATCGTCATGGAAAGGCAGTGTGGTCTCCGAAATTATCTATATACCTAATTTCAATCATTTATTTGCATGTCATATCATATGGAATATCGTTCGCTGTACGGCCTAAGACGCCACTCAATTGGCTCCTTCAGAAGACTTATGAATTTTCGTTTTAGTTTCTGATCGATTTTTTACCATTAAATACCAGTCTAGATTTTGCCGAGTGATCAGAATAAATTCTTTTAAACTGCTGAAATCTTTCCTTCTTTACACCCTCCCTCGTTCTCTCCCTCTATCCACCTCCCTTTTTCTGTCTCTCTTTCTTGCTCTATATTTTTTTATTTTTTTTTTATCTTTTTAATACTTATGAGCTACTGTTTCAAAAGTACTTGTATTTTCCCCCTTTTTTTTTAAAGGCAATAGAGCTTGATCAGTACATTATATTTGCTTGATGTTTTTTTTTTTTTTTTTTTTTTTTTTTTTTTTTTTTTTTTTTGTAAATATGTCTTGTCTGATCTTAATTGGGTGGCTCAAATCGATGTGTGATAAGTATTTTTAATATTTAGCTCAAATAAGATACCAAATTGCTTTGAAATCGGATTTCTTATATTAGAGCAAACATATTTTACCCCCTTTTCATCGAGATTTACCCCCCCCCCCCCCAATAAAAGAAAATTGAGATGACATCCATACCTGGAGTGATGATGGTTAGTTTCTCTCTAGGAAATTACATCTTTAGTGCAAAAGCTTGATAAGTTGAATTCTGCCATTCTAGTGTGAGCAGCTTTGAATAGAATGGAATGGTGTTACAAAATGACAGACTTTAATTTCTATTTTATTCCCGTAAAACACACACATTTACTTCTTTATTGAAATACGTTCTAATTGGCAAGTTGCTGTTAGGTTTTGTTCTTTAAATTACTAATCGTAATACTTTCTGAATACAGATACACCAACCGCTAGCCCTATTTGGGGCAAATATAGCGTTTTATCTGATTTTAAGGTAAAAATTAGACAGAAAAAAAGAAATAAAAAATCCTCATTTTGTCTATTCTGGGTGTCTATATCAGCCCTTTTCTAAGTTAGAAAGTCTACCTGTCTAATGGTATTTGCTGCTAACATGAGATGGTAGTCATGTATCCAAACTAGAGGTGTTACAGTTGGATTTTTTTCTCGTACACTATGGATTGCCTCGAGAGTCTTCTCTGAAAAAAGTTTATTCACAGCCACGTAATCCTGAAATCATACAAAACAGAATTAAGCCTATAACAAACATTACGAACATTATGAAAGGTACTGAACCTCACTTTGATACAGTATAAAGTCCATGATTTATATTTTTAGTATAGAAGACCCAGCTAGAGAAAAGGCCTAAAAGCATAGCGGATAACAGAGGGTCTAGGGCCCAAAAAACGGTAAAAATCTCGAAATTGCCGACGACGTTGGTGCTTTTCTGATCCACTGATTTTAAAGATGTCGCCTCTATGGTAAGACATCGGCTGTGCTATTGTACTTAAGCAGGACTTTTTCTAGAGAATCACTCGTGATAACCAGATGTTTGAAATGAATCCTAAACTGTAAATAAAGAGTAACCTGAGTCAATAGCAACACAAGGTCTAAAAGAGAAATTTGGTACTAATGAATTAGGGTTGTAAAATCACCATAAAATAAAAACTCGGTAAGTAAAATTGGTAAAATAAGGTAAAATTGGTAAAATAAGGTACTCCTTAGGAAATACAGGGTAAAATTGGTGTTTTAGAGTGTCCCTGTAGCTACAAGACCAGATGAATTTTTTTATGATTCCAATTTTCCTGGGCTTAAAAAAGGTAATGCCCTTTCATCTAGTTTCATCAATTTAATTAACTGTCCAGTTTATCCATTTGGTAATCTTCTGTCTAGGGTAATATATCAGAAATTGGACAGTGTCTGACTTCGGACATCTATTTTGTAAAAAAAAAAAACAAATAATATTCTACAAAAAAAAAAATAAAAAGAAAAAATAAATCAAATTTACCATTATTTGGGAGTAAAATCATATTAGTCATTTTTTCTACATTTTAACCTAGGAAATGTTACCCTTACATATTTAAATAGCCTTACATATTTAAATAGCTGTATTCAGCCACATTCCTCATATCATATACATGTTGTTTTGATTTATTTATAACAGTACCGAATACAATTAAAAGAGAGGTTTGTAACACTTTGATGACTTCGATTAACCAAGCACTGGATCATAAGAGCAGAACATTCAGTCACTTTTACAGTCATTAAGACTCTCTTCAACAGGATTGGCTTCCAAATCTAGCTCCTCTCCTTCAGTCTTAGATTCGGATTCAGGTGACCGTGTCTGTTCCGAAGGCCCCCCCCCCACCCTCTCTAAACGAAAGTCCTGGATACGGTCCTTAGATCTCGTCTAAGATCTAAGATCTAGACATCGTCTGCTCCTTAGAGATAATTCTGTATTTATCTAAAGATTCTTTCAAAACAACTGCTGAAACACAAGGGTCGTTAAACTAAAATAAGAATTTCCTTTAGACACTGTAGTCAGTAACAACTCGTCCAATAGCGATTGGTTAAAAAGCAGGCTGAATCTTAGAAAAGAGCACTGGAACTTTCAATTTCCAATTGACTGAGCCCCCTCCAAAGCTTATTCGACCACCCCTTCCACATGAAGTGATTCTGGGAAAAAATTAATGAACAAATATTAATACATTGAACGCATATGGGTCTTTACCTTTACTATAGGTAATGCAATACGAATGCCCCTGACTTAACAGGAGAGTAGAAATTTAAATTTCCCTTCTAATGAAAATCCTGGATTATCCAAGGGTAAAATTTTCTGGGGAGGGGGGGGGGTAGTATTCCGTGGGGGGTATTTTCCGGGGGTAAACGCCGGCTCCCGGGGAAAAGACGGCATGAATACAAGATTTTTCTGAAATGTGAAATTAAAGGAGAAAAAAGGATATTGATTCTGCTTTGGCTCTCTACATTGTTGAAAATCCAGATCATGTGGTTCTTTTTGATGAGGCAACTTTAATATTTGAAGCAGATGAGTTCCCACATTCTTTTAGGTGGCAATTGAAATAAAAAAAAAACTCCATATATGGAAATCATGCTTTAAATAGAGATATTGGAAATATTCCTATAAACCCACTTTATAATAACTTAAAATGATATGACTCAAATAAAAATTTTCTTCAGTTTAAATTAAGATCATCTGAGCACACTTTTAATGAAAATTAGGTCAGTAGACAAGCTAAGTCAATCAATTAGCAAATAATTCTTGCCCATATAATTAGGTGAATAGTCTCATTTATTCTAGCTAGGTTTTTAGGTTTGTTTGATTCAGTCTTTCTTCTGCTCAGTTAATTCAAAAGATTAGTTTTCCTTCTTTTTTTTTTAGCATTGAAGACGGCTGGAAGAAAGTCTGTCACGAAATATCTGCCTCTATCATTTTCACTTCATTTTTGTCCGCTGGATGACACTACCCTCATTTTTCTGAGCCATTTAACTTTATTGATTTTTTTTTCTTTTTTGTCATATGTCAATCCTGCTTCCAACCTTTTCTGTCTTTAACAATTGACAGAAATAATGTAACTTTATTTCAGATATTTCACCATTTTAGAATTATAATTATTTGTACTTACACTTTATCGTTCTGATAACAAGACACCTAATTCAGACTGACCGCCTTTCAAACAGTTCGTGGTAACGAACTGTATGTAAGGAGTGACCCGGCTCAATAGTAACCGAAACTCTAAAAAACGGAATTTTGATTCCAATAGTTGTATCTGACATATTTTACTGACATGTTTTACGACGCCTTCCAACTTACAGAGCACAACAGCGCGAAGTGGCTGACAGAAAAAAGATTGAATATGTTTTTGTTTTGTGTATAGCTGTATTCCCCGGTTTAATTAAATAAAAAAACAACTTTTTTAAACTGAAAATAAGGAGTGACATTAAAATTTGAAACGAATAGAAATAATTACTTATATGAAAGGGGCTGTCCCCTCCTCAAAGCCTTGCTCTTTACGCTAAAGTTTGACTTTCTCAAGACTCTATTTTTTAAAACAATAAACAACTTTAGCGTAAAGAGTGAGGCGTTGAGGAGGGGGCAGCCCCTTTCATATACGGAGTAATTTCTGTTCGTTTTAAGTTTTAATGTCGAGGTATATACTTAGGCAGCGCAGTAGCGCTGCCTAATTAAAGAACGATGTTGGCACAATGTATTATTTATTATTTTTTTTTAATTCAGACCAGAGCACTTCGTATCAAAATTGTCGTAAAAACTCCGAAAAGGGCTTATTCGAATGGAAATTGAAATGGATAGTGCCCTTTTAATAGTCAAAAGTGATTAGAAGGCAACTAACACCCCTTCCACGCCCACCATTTCCCCAGACACATCCAGTCAAAATTTGGAGATCGCCATTTTGGTCAACGTAGTTGAAAGGTCCGAAAATTATATCTTTGGGCTGGACACTCTCCCAACAGTCTTCAGGGCAAGGGTTGTAAGTTATGCCCTGGGGCATGTAAGGTTTTTATTGAGAGTGTTGTCGTAAAAACTTGAAAAAATGCTCATTCGATTGGAAATTCAAAGGGCTAGAGCCCATTTTAATAATTGAAAGTAAGTGGAAGGCAACTAACGCCCACCATTCCCCCCTCACGCCCACCATTTCCCCTCTCACACCCACCTTTTCCCCAAACATTTTGGGGGACTTCGTATCAATTTTTTTTGTTTTTCATACCAGGGCACTTCGTATCAAGTTCAAGTTCAATCATTTTATTATTAACATATACATGTATATAATTGACATAGGCCCATGGGGAGACAAGCTCGAAAAACTAGCCCTAGACAAAGATACAATAACAAATTACGCTACAATACAAAGATAATTACGACGGCAAAGATACAATAATACAACAATAATATGAAAGTAGCAGCTAGCCCAGGATCCAAATATAAATATAAATATAAAAAAAAATCAATATTATTAAATATAAATTAATACTAAGAGATAGCCGAGAGGCCCACATTCACCGAGAACAACAATCCAAATAAATAACTTAGTCATATTAAAAAGACACTTAATTAAAAGTAATTATGAACTAAATGAAATTTAAGATTCCTTTTTATCAAATGGATAGAAGAAAATTTATCAATAAAATCCTTGTGAGCATCCCAGCACCGGGCTATTGACTCGAACGGGGCGAATTTAGATCTCTCAGTACTATACTTGTCAATCTAGATACTCTTTTTTTGTCGCGTGTTATAACGATGTAAATCTTGTGATTGGGAGAACAAACTTTGATTGAGGTAATATGGGAGTAATTCCTTAATGTCATAACAAAATATGAAAATAATTGCTCCAAAAGTAAATTGTTGAGAAACTGGAAGTATATCTAGATAAGTATATAAAGATGCTGTAGAAGACTTATTTGGAAGGGCAATAGGCGATGAAATAAAGTTTCAGGATTCTTACTGCTTTATTTTGTAAAATCTGTATTGGTTTAATATGGCTTTTAATTGTAGATAAATATACTAGAGAACAATAATTAATATTAGACTGAATCAGAGAAAAATAAATGCTTCGTAAAGCAGAGTAGGGCAAATAATGCTTCAACCTTTGCATTAAACCAACATACCTTGAAATCTTTAAGCGTATATTTTGAATGTGTGTTTTAAAAGATAAGCTTACATCAATCATGAGTCCAAGGTACTTTATCACTTTCTCCCGAGATATTGATAATAGATATTTTGAAGAAGTAACTCGGGTAATGCGAGGACAAACATTTGACTTTCTGCCGTAAATTATGAAATAGTTTCTAATAAATCTAAAGCAACAAAACTTGATGAACACCATTCAAGAACATTAGAAAATGCAGTATCCAGCTTTGCCTCCAACTTCTCGTCGTTCCCCTCGGAAATTGAAACTGGCCGCATCATCAGCAAAATGTCTTTTGAGACACGGGGATGCCAAAGCGCGGTGAAAATCATTTATATAAACTATTAAAAGCAGAGGACCTAGGACAGAGGCACCCCAACCATCGAGGACTAAGGAACAGGCGAAGAGAGAAAATTACCTCCATCTATTCGTTGCTTTCTCTTATCAAGATAAGATTTAACTAGATCCAACGCCGGTCCGCGCACACCACAATTATCCAATTTACGAAAAAGAATACAATGGGATATTGTATCGAATGCTTTTTTAGAATCTAAATATATTGTTGCTGGAATTTCACCTCTATCTAGGAATTTCTCCTCTATATATTCATGAATATATTGGATGAGAGCAATGATAGCGTGTTCAGTATTGTGTCCAGACCTAAAACCAAACTGTGAATTTGTGAAAAAATTAGACGATTTAAGAAAGTCATAGAACCTCTTATAAATTGCCTTCTCAAATATTTTAGAAAATGCTGACAAAATAGAAATAGGGCGGTAATTTGATGGGTTTTCAGGAGAGTCACCTTTGTGAAGCGGAATTATCCTCGCTTCTTTAAAAGCAGACGGGAAAACTCCAGTTTTAAATGAAAGATTAATTATATGCTGTAATGGTAAAATTACTGCAGACAGTATTTATTTAACAATTATAGAACTAGACCCGTCAATTCCCGCTGAATTACCTGGATTTGGATCACAAACTATTTTTGTTATTTCAGACCGAGAAATAGGCCCAAGAAAAATTGAATTACTTTGAGGAGATGGAAGGTATAAAGAAAAAGGTTTATTACTAGGTGAGTCTAACTGGTTCTTTAGTAACGAAGCAATTTCCTTTCCTATACTAGTGAAATAAGAATTCAAAATACCAGCCACTTTCCCCAATTTGTTAGTAGTCGATCCATCTTCTAAACTAATAACTTCAGGAAAGTTAGAATTCCTTTGTTGTTTTTTTTTTAATAGAATTAATTAAAGACCACGTTTTCCGAGGAGAATTTTGAGTTTCTTCGAAAGACTCTTTATAATAAGTATGTTTCAACAATCGTATCAGTGCGGTTATTTTATTTTTGAAAATTTTAATTTATTTTGAAATATTTTTGAAAATCGAAGGAGTTGTCGTCCAAACTTCAAAAAGGGCTCATTCGATTGGAAATTGGAATGGCTAGTGCCCTTTTTAATAGTCAAAAGTGATTGGAAGGCAACTAACACCCTTGCCACGCCCACCATTTCCCCAAACACATCCAATCAAAATTTTGAGATAGCCATTTTGTTCAAAGTAGTTGAAAGGTCCGGAAATTATATCTTTGAGGACGACACTCCCTCCACAGCCCTCAGGATAAGGGTTGTAAGTTATGCCCTGGGGGCATACAATATTTTTGTTTAAAAATTTGTCGTAGAACCTTGAAAAAGGGCTCATTCGATTGGACATTCAAGGGACTATTGCCCTTTTTAATAGTCGAAAGGGATTTGAGAGCAATTATCCCCCATCTCTTTCCGACCTTTTCCCCAAACTTATCCAATCAAATTTTTGAGATAGTCAGTTTGTTCAACGTAGTTAAAAGTTGTGGAAATTAGGTCTTTGAGCATGATAACCTTCTATATAAGGTTCTTATAGATAGCAATGTCGTAGAAACTCCAAATAGATCTCTTTCTTTTCGGAGCCTAAAAGGTTTGTGCCTATTTTAATAGTCGTAAATGATCTGGGGACAACTAACAAACATTTCACGCTCATTATTACCCAAATAACATTTAGTAAAAATTTTTAAATACATGTTTGGTTCAAAGCAGTTAAAATGTCAGGAAATTATGTTTTTGAGGATGACACTCCCCCCACAGCCCTCAGGGAAAGGGTTGGCAGTTATTCCCTGGGGGCATATAAGTTTTTTTTTTTAGAAAGCGTTATCGTAGGAATTCCAAAAAGGGCTCATTCGATTGGCAATTGAAAGGGCTCTCTCCCCTTTCCCCAAACACATCTAATCAAAGTTTTGAGATACACATTTTGTTTGACTTAGTTTAAGGGTCCAGAAACTATGTCTTTGAGGATGACACTCCACCCACAGCCCTCAGGGCAAGGGTTGCAAGTTATAACCTGGGGGCATATAAGGTTTCATAGAAAGCGCTTTCGTAGAAACTTCATAAAGGGCTCATTCAGTTTGAAATTGCAAGGGGAGCATATAAGGTTTTTATAGAAAGCTTTGTCGTAGAAACTTCAAAAGGGCTCATTCCGTTGGAAATTGAAAGGGCTAGTGCATTTTGCAATAGTTGAAAGTGACTGGAGAACAACTAACCCCCCTCTCACGCCCACCATTTCCCCAAACACATCCAATCAAAATTTTGAGATAGCCATTTTGTTCAATGTAGTTGAAAGTTCTGGAAATTAGGTCTTTGAGGATGACAACCCCCTCACAGCCCTCAGGGCAAAGGGTTGTGATTTATACCCTGGGGGCATATAAGGTGTAACCTCCTCAGAGCCCTCAGGGTTGTAAGTTATACCCTGGGGGCATATAAGGTTCTTATAGAAAGCGTTGACGTAGAAACTCAAAAATGGCTCATTCGATTGGAAATTGAAAGGGCTAGTGCCATTTTAAATAGTCAAAAGTAATTGGAAGGCTTGACATTTTTATAGTAGAGATCGATGTGGGTACAATGTATTATTATTTTTTTTGTGTTTAGACCAGGGCACTTCGTATCGAAGGAGTTGTAGAAACTTCGAAAAGTGCTCATTGGATTGACAATAGAAGGGGCTAGTGCCCTTTTTTAATAGCTGAAAGTGGTTGGAATGAAACTAATCCCCCTCCAACGCCCACCCTCCCATTTTCCCATTATGTTTAAAAACTAAATGTTGCCTTAGAATAAATCAAAATACACTGTGTTAATGCTAATTCCCAATAAGGCGTCTCAGCAGTATCCCAAGAACGACTGAGGGTATTATGTTCAAGCTTTCGGGGTTACTTCTGCTCTTAAAATTTAACAAAATCAAAATAGCGTAAGTGTATGCAAGCTATCGAAGAAAGTAAACATATTTTTTGGCGAACGGTATCAAGTTTACTATTTCAGGTCAACTAGAGGAGGTATCAAACTAAATTAAACACTACTATTTGTGTCAAAATTTTTAAAAGGGTGTATGTCGTTAAAAATTGCTGAAAAATTTTCTCCAGCATACAAATAGCAGGCGAAACTATAAAGCCTTAAAAAACGAAAAGATGTACTATTATTTTCTTTTTCCCTGAAAAGACTGTGTCCATATAAAACGAACAGAAATTAATTACAAAAAACTTTTTCCACAAAATAGGTTTTACAAAGAAAAGTAAAGATCTCCATTAAACGAAAAATGAGCAAAAATAAAATCAAATAATCTACCAGGCATGAAACTACCACAAATCAGCATCGATAAATAAATGAATCCCAAAACGAACAGAAATTATAACAGATAACTGAGTCAAATTTAAAACTAGAAGAAATTTACAAGAGTTAGGCTCAAAACCCCTAAGGCTCACCTAGGCCAGATTATAATTTGTAATTAACTGAAAAAAATGCAAATGAATGTGCATTGTCAGTTTAATATATATATATATATATATATATATATATATATATATATATATATATATATATATATATATATATATATATATATATATATATACTGATGTTTATTAATCAAAATGTTAGTATTACTTGATTTATTAAAGTTATAAAAGTAAAAACATTTATATTGTTTGTAGTAAAGTGCAAATTATATTCTAGCCTTGGGAAGGCATAGGGGTTTTGAGCCCTACTCAGTCTATTTGTTCCTGTAACTGTAAACAAAGTTCATCTGAGTCACAACTATCTTCGTTAGTCGGTTCTACAGGGGCATACTACTTCTATGACTGATAATTTCCACTTTTTAGTCATAAAATTAGCGATTAACATTCTTTTATTAATATCTTCCCAACCTGAACAGGACTTAGCATCTTCCTTATTCATTATGATCCCTACTTCCTGTCTATATATGCCATTTTTCTTGCCTGAGTAAATAGATTTTATATCACCTAATTTCACGTTTCCAATCCCTGGAAGATTAGTTTCTGATTTTTATTTATTTATTATTCTGCACTGAGGACGGTTAAGCGGAGGCCTCAATCGGAATATTTGCATAATTTTTTCTTCTGTTTTATACTGGCTGTTTTACACTCGACATTTTTTACTACAAAACCTTTCACCGGCAGATTTTTCAGCAGATTTCTAAAATAACTCAGAATTCTTTCCGCCACGACTTCTTTATGGCTAAGGCTCGCTTATCAGAAAAGTTTGTAAAATTACAATACGAAAAATTTCAAAATTCCAGATGTTTCCTTCCTTCCTAGATTCTATCCTGGTCTGGCCATTGCATGGGCACACACATGAGGGGGGGGGGGCCGAGGGAGGCCCTAGCCCCCCTCCCCCCGCTGAATGATGCTGCCTTACATTTTATGTTTTTGTTTTGAGATTTCTATTATACAGCATTGGAAGTGCCGATTAGACCATGTAAGCCCCCCCCCCCCCCCTAAAATTCAGATACTGGGCGCCCATGGGCCATTGAAAACCTATCTTCAAAAGTTCTTACACAGAAACAAACCCAAGTCTTGTCCAAGAGACAAAAATTTTGCTTGCCTCAAATACGAGTAAATTTCTCATATAGTCTCCAGTGTGGAGGCGGGCAAGGTATCCAGTGTGGATACCTTGGATGTGAGGGAAGATTTGTTTTATGAAGAAGAATTAGTGACAGTATTAAAAGGATTAAAAAATAATAAGGCTCCAGGTGCTGATATTGTGGTAAATGAGTTTCTTTTACTCATTTTACTCATTTGGCAGTTCTGAGATTAGTAATTAGTTACTGATGATTATAAATCTGATTTTTGAAAAAGGGGAGGTACCTAGCGATCTTAGGAAAACCTTAATTAAACCACTGTATAAGAAAGGTGGTAAAAGTGAGTGTATTAATTGTCGAGGCATTAGTCTGGTCTCTGTAGGTAGAAAATTACTTAGTAATATGATACTTTTTAGACTCAGAGATGCTGTAGGCAAAGTTGTAAAAGTAGAACCGTGCGGTTTTAGAAAAGGTAGAGGATGTGTTGCCCAAATTTTCACTCTTGGGTTGATCATTGAAATGTGCCTGAGTTATCAAACACCTTTAGTCCTCAGTTTTATTGATTATGAGCAAGTGTCCGATTCTGTTGACAGAAGATTTTTAGCAAAGGTTTTATCATTGTATGGTATAGTAGACAGATACATTGAAATGATTAGTGCTATGTACGAGAATAACACTGCTGCGGTTTAGGTAGGAAATGAGGTTAGCAGCTGGTTTTGTATTAAATCAAGAGTTAAGCAGGGTTGTGTTCCATCCCCCTTTGTATGGATGATTTTGATGGATTTTGTCTTAGAAGCACAGGAAAGGTGATAGGGGAACACAGAACCAAATGGAGAGGAAAAACTCTCCTGGACTTAGATTATGCTGATTATTTAAGCATCCTAGACGAAAGTGTGAGCAAAATGAATGAGCTTTTAGAGGTTTTGCGAGTTCAGAATGGTAGAATAGGTTCGAAAATAAATGTTAAGAAGACTAAGTCACTAGGGCTAGGAATAAGTGAAGATGCAAAGGTGACGTTGGGTTACGAAAAGATTGATAAGGTGGACAGCTTCACTTACCTTGGTGGCATTATTAGTAAAGACGGTGGGTGCAGTGAAGATGTTAAAAGTTGAGTAGTCAAGGCTCGGAGTGTTTTTTCACAGTTAATACAAGTTTGGAAGAATACGAAGATAAGTCTGCAAACCAAGATTAGAATATTAGATGTTACACTGATAACAGTGCTCAAATATGGCTCTGAAGAATGGGCGCTCCGAAAAGCGGATGAAGATTTGCTAGATGTCTTCCAGACATATTGCCTCCGGATTGTTCTGGGTAACCAGCTTTCTGGCCGTATTTCAAAAAGTAGGCTGTACGAAAAGTGTGGTTCAATCCCGCTTTCTATAGATATAATGAGAGAAAGGTTGAGATGGCTAGGGCACGTTCTGCAGACGAAGGATGACAAATTGCCAAATTTTGTCGTTTTTGACCAAACGTCTAGGGCTAAACGGAAACCAGATAGTCCACGGTTAGGGTGGGACGATGTCACATAGACAGATTTAAAGGAAATGGAAACTTCCTAGGAGGGTGTAAAGAGGGAGGCTTTGAATAGATTGGGATGGAGGAGGAGGGTGTGTAGCTGTATTTGCCTCATGCGTATTGGTTCTGCGGTGAGTTGTTAGTAGTAGTGGAGGTGGGTATATTTGGTTCACGAGGTGTTTTGGAAAATCCATATTTTCTTCGAGAAGAGCTGGTTAAGAATATTCTTGATTTTACTCCGTATTCCTCAAGCTAAAAAAATCAGGAAACGCGAATTTTGACAAATCTAACAAAAGACCCAGACATTATCATCACCAGGGATTATAAGGGAATAAAATTGTTATCCTTGATAAAACTTCATATATTAAAAAAGTTATTGATATTTTATCCGATACTCACACTTAAAAGCCTATAGATTCAGACCCCAAAGATACGTTCACCCGTGAAATACGAAAGGAGCTAGGAATTTCGCAAAATGAAAGACTTGTTACATCACAAATGTATAAATTATTTTATCCTTTAGGTTGCTCCGCTCCTAAATTTTATGTTATCCCAAAAATCCATGAAGATGTAGTTCCTCTTCGTTCAATTGTGGCTTCTTATAGGTCTCTGGCTGCCAGATTGGGAAAATGGTCGTCGACAATTTTTCGGCCCCTTATGCCAGCACAAACTTCACACATTAAAAACTCAGTTCACCTTGTCGAAAAACTAAAAGACCTTGAAATAAAAAAGATACAATCTTGGTCAGTTTCGATGCTATTTCTATGTATAGGCTACATCTTGTGATATTAAAAAGTTTGAACTTGCTCTTCAAGGGAAACCAGAAGATAATATTGACAAAACAGACTACAAAACACTGGATATTGAAACCATTATACGTCTCCCCCATCTTTGCAATAGTTCTTCCTTATATTTCTAATACAATAACCAATTTTTTACCCAAATTATGAGTCTTCCAATGGCAATGGGTACGAGCCTTTCACCATTTTTGGCCGCTTTTTATATAGAATTAATTTAAAAAAACAAAGTTTTTCCAAGGGAAGTAAAGAGCGAAGTTGAAAATTAAAACGAAAAAAAATTATTACTTCACAGCCTATCTAACATATATTAATAAAACTAGTACAAATAAACCAACTAATTATGTTTCCCTATGCTTTTAGGATTATACAAAACTAGCGCTTTACTGAAAACGCAAGATAATATAGGAGTTTTGGTACAGTAAAAGCAAACCAATTAAGGTTACTATTTATAGAATCAAAATATTATAAATCCTTTTTAGGATCAATTCCTTTTAAGATAAAGCAACAATCCATTTTAATATTGTTAATTTATTTTTTTTATTTTATTTTTGTTTACGTTTAATTTGGCATCACTTCAGCACAATGACTCAGTTCAATGACTGGCTCTCGTTTTGGTTATGAAAAGGACATGTCATGATTAGTTTGTACGTAAGTTCTAAGTAAGGCCATCTTGATAGTATTAGGACTATAGACTAGCTTTAGAATTTGTATCATAGCTTGAAATTCACTCTTGTATAGATAGAAATAATCGGATTTCCAGAGTTCATATTATGTCTTATTTGATCTCCATTTCAAGTAATACTAAAGCATCTTTCTTACAATTTAAGCAATTGGTATTTCTTACCCGCTATTGGTATTATATATTACTTCGCGGCTATTAAAAAATATTTAGTTTTACGCTTATGTTTTTAAGATAATTTAATTGTATACTGAAAGTTACCAATGTCACAACTGGTGTAAGACTATGGAAAGCTTTATAGATTCGTTTAGTGTTGTCAGGCTACATACTCACTTTTGACTCTTAAATCAATAATCCTGTTTCTTATACTTGAAATTTGTGTTTTCAGTAAAGCGCTAGTTTTGTATAATCCTAAAAGCATAGGGAAACATAATTAGTTGGTTTATATGTACTAGTTTTATTAATATATGTTAGATAGGCTGTGAAGTAATAATTTTTGTTCGTTTTAAGTTTCAACTTCGCTCTTTACTTCCCTCGGAAAAACTTTGTTTAAAAAAAAAAAAAAAATTTCGTTTTTTAATTAAAATTTAATGTAGAAACAACGTTGCTATGATCTTTTTTATTTACTAATTTAAAAAACTTTTTCCACAAAATAAGTTTTTCAAAGAAAAGTAAAGAACTCCATTAAACAAAAAATTAGCAAAAATCAAATCAAATATCTACCAAGCGTGAAACTACCACAAATCAGCATCGATAAATATATGAAACCCAAAACGAACAGAAATTACAATAATTAACCGAGTCAAACTCAAAACGAGCAGAAATCAACATTAGTTGGGCGCAAAACCCGTATGCCATCCCAAGGCCAGAACATAATTTGCACTTGACTGAAAAAATATAAATGTTTTTACTTTTATAACTTTAACAAATCAAATAATATAAACATTTTGATTACTAAATATCAGTATATGTATATTAAACTGACAATGCACATTCATTTGTATTTTTCAGTACAGTGCAAATTTTGTTCTGACCTTGGGAAGGCATAGATATTTTGTGGAAAAAGTTTTCTAAATTAATTTCTGTTCGTTTTATATTGACATAGTCTTTTCAGGGAAAAAGAAAATAATACTTTAATTCTTTTCGTTTTTTAAGACTTTATAGTTTGGCTTGCAAAATTTTGATTGGATGTGTTTTGGAAAATGGTGGGCGTGAGAGGGTCATTAGTCGCCCTCAAATCACTTTCTACTGTTAAAAGGGGTACTATCCCTTTCAATTTCTAATTGAATGAGCTCTTTTGAAGTTTCTACGACAACGTTTTCAATAAAATCTTTATATGACCCAGGGCATAACTTACAACCCTTGCCCTGAGGGTTGTGGGGGAGTTCCCTCCCCAAAAATATATTTTCTATCTGGAAATCAACTACGCTGAACAAAATGGCTATCTCAAAATTTTTATTGGATGTGTTTGGGGAAAAGGTGGGCGTGAGAGGGGGGTAAGTTGCCCTCCAATCACTTTCGACTATTAAAAAGGGTACTATCCCTTTAAACTTCAAATCGAATGAGCCCTTTTTCAAGTTTCTTCGACAAAGATTTCAATAAAACCTTATATGCCCCCGGGGCATAACTTAAAACCCTTGCCCTGAGGGCTGTGGGGGAGTGTCCCCCTCAAAAACATATTTTTTATCTGGAAATCAACTACGCTGAACAAAATGGCTATCTAAAATTTTTATTGGATATGTTTGGGGAAAAGGTGGGCGTGAGTGGGGGGTTAGTTGCCATCCAATCACTTTCGACTATTAAAAAGGGTACTATCCCTTTGAAGTTCAAATCGAATGAGCCCTTTTTCAAGTTTCTTCGACAAAGATTTCAATAAAACCTTATATGCCCCCGGGGCATAACTTAAAACCCTTGCCCTGAGGGCTGTGGGGGAGTGTCCCCCTCAAAAACATATTTTCTATCAGCAAATCAACTACGTTGAACAAAATGGCTATCTCAAAATTTGGAGGGGATTTGTCTGTGGAAAGGAGGGGTGTGGGGGGGGGGCTAGCTGCTCTTTAATCACTGTCGACTATTAAAAAGGGTAATAGCCCTATTTATTGCCAACCGAATGAACCTTCTTTGAAATTTCTATGATAACACCCTCTATAAAAACCTTATATGACGCCAGGGCATAACTTAGAACCCTTGCCCTTAGGGTTGTGGGGGAGTGTCCTTCTCAAAAATATATTCTATATCTGGAAATCAACTACGCTGAACAAAATTGCTATCTCAAAATTTTAATTGGATGTGTTTGGGGGAATGATGGGCGTGGGGGGAGGCTAGTTGCCCTCCAATCACTTTCGACTATTAAAAAGGGCACTAGCCACACCCATTTCCAATCGAATGAGCCCTTTTTGACCTTTATACGACAACTTCTTCGATACGAAGTGCCTGGGTATGGAGAAAAAAAAACATTGTGCCCACATCGTTCTTTACTCAGGCAGCGCTACCGCGCTGCCTATGATACAGAATAATATATGTTCGTTTTAAGTTTTAATGGCACTCCTAAGTTTCAGTTGAAAACTTATTTTAATGTAGTTTCTAATGATCACCGATCTAGGGGAGATAAGACTCCTACAGAAAATACTGAAAACAACCTTGACAGCTACGAAAAACTTTCAGTCTATAACATGAAGTTCATCATCCATGCTTCACAAAACAATGCATGTTTTTCAGGAACGCTTGTTTTTCGATGAACAAAAAACTGTTTTTACTCGGCCGACTTCCCCTGAAAAAGCCATAATGAAGACAGGGCTTTGTAAATCACCTACTGACAAGTAGAAACTAGAAGGCTACTGTAACAAAAAAGAGCTGTTTAAGGGCTCATTTACCAGCTTATATTTATACCTAATCGCTCTTTATAAATTTAACTTGATAGCACATTCCCATAAAGTGCACTTTCGGTTGTTTCCCCCTTTTATTTAATGAGAAAATTATCTTTTCCAATGAAATGACCCAAAAAAGGTGTTTTTCGAAACCTAGGTATGAGAAAAAAATAAGGGGGCAAGAACGTCCTTTCCCCTCACTTACCGCCGTTAGAACTAGCACACAGGCTTCCTCGTAGAGTGAAGTTTAAAGGTTCAATTCAAAACTGTTGATCATTCAAGCTTAGTTTTTGGTAGATTTTCAGTTGAAAAGTTTTTAGTTTTAGTTAATTTTTTTTTTCGCAATTTTCTTTTGCTTTTAAGATGAGTAAGCGATTTATGAAACTTACTAAGAGGGTCTGGAGTGGGAGTATATGTGAAAGGTATAATAAACCTCCAGTTAGGGGCTTTGGACCATAATTTTTGCAATGGTACCGCTTTATGCTTCCAAACGCTTCCAATTCAGAAGTGGTATCTAAAGTTCCGTTTTTAGTGCTATATGGCACTTTTGGATGGTAAAATTGATAAAAAGATCGCAGATATGAGTAATAGGTTTAAAATGAGTGATTAAGCATCTCTATATGATTTTTTGGTTGCACGCTAGGCCTGTTGAAAAAAAACGACAGACAGATCAGTGGTACCGATGAAAAAAGTGATTTTCCTTTTTGTTCAAGGAGGGGGACTGTAATTTCCCTGTACAAGGTTTCAACCTTGCTGATTCCAATGGTACACTTTTTATTTTTATCTGACATCATTTTCGAGGGGTTTAATTGCCATAAATTTATATTTGCAATAAACTTTTACTTTACAGAAACTAACAAAAAATGTATTTAGAAAAAGCAATTGTAAAAGTTAAAAGATAATTTTGTACATAAATTTCTGCGTATTCATTTTGCAGACAAGAAAGCTCAACTTATTTCAAAGTCAAAATATATTTCCTTATACCTTAAAGCACGTAGATATGAGAAATAGCATTTGAACGAGCCATTAAGAATCTCTTTATGATGTTCTGGTAGCCCGCTAGACCTTTTAAAAAAAAAAAAAAAAAAAAAAGAGACAGATCAGTGCTACCGATGCAAAAGTGATTTTCCTTGTTGTTCAGGGAGGGGTACTGTAACTTCCCTGTACAAGGTTTTGACCATTTTGATTCCAATACATTTTTCATTTTGATCTGACGCCATTTTCGAGGTGTTTAAGGCTTTTTTCGAAATCGCCATAAATTTCTTTTCGCAATAAACTTTTACTTTTAAGACAAACCGAAATAATAGTTAACATTCCTGAGTCAGTGTTAGAGAGGAATTTTTTTTCACAAGGCAGTTTTTTTTCAAAACGCGTATTTTAACTTTTGGTTACTATGGGCTGTGGTTCGTTCTTTACTAGGTTGCAGCTGCCGCTGCAACAATGATACCTTGCCTGGAAATGGTTTAAAAAATGAGCCTAGAAAATTACTGAAAAAAAAACAACAACAGTGGATACCGATGTTCCCGATACGATACATGCGATACCAATACGCACGATATCGATACGCGCGATATCGATACGTCCAATACCACACACAGCCCTTCTCCAGGGACTATGGAGAGCCATATCATCATCAGAACCATATATATTTGACCTTTGAACTATGTTAAACAAAATGGCTATCTCAAAATTTTTATAGGACTACCTGGAGGGGGGGAGGGGGCCTGTAGGGAGGGGGGCTATTTGCCCTCCAATCTTTTCAGTCACTTAAAAAAAGCCTTACAAATTTAATTCCCTTTCGAATGAGCTATCAAACACCTCTTTATGATGCTCTGGCCACCCCCTAGCCCTTCTAGAAATAAAAAAAAAAAAAAAAAAAGGGGGGAGACAGATCAGTGCTACTACCCATGCAATAAAGTCATGTTCCTTGGTGTTCAAGGCGGAAGACTGTAATTATCCTACTTAAGGTTTTTGACCATGCTGATTCCAATGGTGCTCTTTTTGTTTCGATTTGACGCCATTTTAAAGGGGTTTCGGGCTCTTTTTCGAAATTGCCATAAATTTCTTTTCGCAATTAACTTTTGCTTCTAAGATTAACCAAAACAATAGTTACCATTCCTGATTCAATGTCAAATGGCAATTTTTTCTCACTAGACAGTTTTTTTTTAAAACGCGTTTTTTAACTTTTGGTTGCTATGGGATGTGGTTCGCTCTTTGCTAGGTTGCAGCTGCCGCTGCAACTTAGTAAACCTGCATCACTCGAATCACTCGAAGATTAAGGTAAGCTGCCTTTCTTGGATGTTTTGATTATAAAAACTGCTCCTAGCCTTGAATTTTCTATATATAGAAAGCCGACCCATAATGATCGATATCTACATTTCTCTTTACATCACCCTCCTTCTTTTAAAAGAGGGGTAATAATCTCTTTAGTCGACAGAGTTTTAAAAATTTGCTCCCGTAATCATATAAATTCTGAATTAAACTGTGTCAAGGATATTCTTTTCTGCAATGGTTACCAAATCAAACCTATTGAAAATATCATAGATAGACGATTAAAAAAGATAAAACAACAAAATAGGGAAATCGTTCCCCTTGATTCAGTTATCCCGGAAATTGAAAAAAAAACTTTCATCACTTTACCATACATCCCAAAACTTGGCGATAAACTTGGAAAAATTTTAAAAAAACATAACATCTCTGTTTCTGTCAAAACTGAACAAAAAGTTGAACATTTTTTCAACTCAAGAAAGGATGAAACTGACCCTGTACTGGGTAGTGGTGTCTAAAGAATTCCGTGTTCATTGGGGAAATTTTACATTGGTAGGACCCATCAACAACTAGGTGAACGTTTGCATGAACACAAAATTTCAATAGATAAGTCCCTGAGATTGAAAAATAACAATGACAACTTTGATTCGGCATTGGCCCTGCATATTTTCGAAAATCCGACCCATCTGGTTCTTTTTGACGAGGCAACCTTAATATCTACTGTAAATGGCTTACCACAAACTTTTAAAGAGGTAATTGAGATAAAAAGAATACATAAACCGAAATTTAGCAATAAATAGACATACTGGAGATATTTCACTAAGCCCAATTTATGACAGTTTAATTTTGAAGGACTCAATCAATATTTTGGCCCGGTATAACTTGAGAGAACCTATTTTCACATCAAATGATAAACGAATTTGTAGACCAGCTAAAGCTATAGCAAAACAAAGGATTATTGCCCAATCATCTTGGTAGATTTCTTTTTCATTGATTCCAACCTGGTTCTTATTTAGTTTCTGTTCTGTCGTTGGCAAGCAAACTTCGAAAGGTTCGAATTTCGTTGGTTTCTTTTTCTTTTCTTTCTTTTTTGTTTAGCACTGAGGACGACTCGGCGGAGGTTCTTGTCGAAACATTTGCTTATTTCTTCTTCTTCATGGTTCGCTACTGGCTGACAAAATCCTCGTTTTTTCACCTTTTTTTTATTTTATTTTTCATTTTGTTATTTTCTTTCCTCTCTGAGTTTCATTAGTTATTTCTGTGTGGGATCATGGAGAGGTGTCACTTAGCTCCTTCTTGACTCATCTTAACACTTTGGATTCTAAACTTCAGTTCACCTTAGAACTAAAAGATAATCAAAACTGCCTTTTCTAAACGTCTTAATTTTCAATAAGTCTCTTAGCCTTGAATTTTCTATTCATAGAAAACCTACACATAAGGACAGTATTTGCATTTTTCTTCCTACCACTCTCCTTGCGTAAAAAGAGGAGTAGTTATATCTTCGGTTGGTCGTGTAATAAGAATATGCTCAGAAGCTCACATAGTCTCAGAATTGAACTATCTTAAGGACACTCTATTTTACAATCGGTATCTCATAAATTTACTTGAATCCAGCACAGAAAAAGACAAAAAAGCCAAAAAAGAATGCATCAACTCCACAAACCCCAGCAGATATTATCCCCTTGGTAGGTAATAAGAAACTTTTCACTGTTCTACCCTATATTCCCAAATTCAGTGACACACTGAAAAAAAATCCTATAAAAATAACCTCAATTTCACCTTTAAAAATTCAAATACAAAACAGAGCTTTTTCAACAGCGGCTAAGATAAAACCAACCCCATTCTGGGTAGTGGTGTTTATAGAATTCTCCGTTCTGGTGGGTATTTTTATGTTGGTAGAACCCAACAGCAATTAAGGGAGAAGTTATCGGAACACATCGAACAAGCCATGGGACTATGCCAAAGGCCTGAGACTTTATTCCACCTTGGATCAACATATCTATAAAAACCCACATCATTTCATTTTGTAATACCTCCATTACTGCCCTGTTAAATGTCTCATGCAAGTTTTCAGGGAGGCAGTTGAAATAAAACAGCACTTTCACCTAAAGACCGCCCTCAATAGAGACACTGGAGAAACTTTTCTAGGCCCTATTTACGGTGAACTTATTAATTCCGATCGTTTTACGAAGATGTTAAAAGTAGAATAGCCAAAACTCAGGGTGTTTTTTTTTCAGAGTTAAAAAAAAAATTGGAAGAATAGGAAGATAAGTCTGCAAACGAAGATTAGAATATTGGAAGCTACAGTGTTTACAGTGGTCAAAAAGGGCTCTGAAGCATGGGCGCTCCAAAAATTGGATGAAGATTTGCTAGTGTTTTTCGGAGAAATTGCCTACGGATGGGTCTGGGGACCCGGCTGACTGACCGTATTTAAAATACTTGGCTCTACAAAAAATGTGTTTCAATCCCGCTTTCTAGGGCTATAATTTGAGAAAGGTTGAGATGGCTAGGGCACGTCCTGCCGATGAAGGATCACAGATTGCCGAAGATTGTCCTCTTTGGCCAACCTTCTAGGGCTAAACGTAAAGCAGGTCGTCTGCGGTTGGGGTGGGAGGATGCCATAAAGAAAGATTTAAAGAAAATGGGAACTTCCTAAGAGGATTTAAAGAGAGGCTTTGAACAGATTGGGATGGAGGAGGAGCGCGCGCAGCTGTGTTGGTCTCAGAAGGCTTGGTGCTGCGGTTAGTTGTTAGTGGTAGTAGTAGTGTGTTAGTAGTTTTTATATCCATCCACAAAGTATATATCTCAATCTAATGAGTCTGCGATAATACCCGACCTGGCAAGCGATTAACCTCTAAGAATGCTTTAAATAAAATGAAATTGTGAAATGCCATTCAGTATTGTATTTTTTATTCAGTTAATATTTCATCGTTACTTCGAAAGGGTCTTTATTTTAGTTTCAGTGTATATTTTGAGGTTTTGTTTTATATTGTCCATTCGACTTTTATCTGCATTTTTGTATTATACAATTTGTAAAGCATTTGTGAAAAGCATCAAATATGAACTAAGGAGGTGTGAATTGGAGGCCATGGATAAAATTGCCGAGGATCTTGAACATGTAGCTAGATGGCATAATAGTAAAATATTATACTGGCATTAATTATTGTATTATTCTAATATTGTATTGTATTTAATATTGTATTGTACAAAATATTGTAAAATTAATTTCTTAAAATTAATTTTCACCTGTTCTAGCACCCTGAACTCCCAAAACCTCTAAAAGTTCATTTATTAAAGAGAGATGTGATTTTTGATTTGAGAGATGTGAATGATTTTTGAAAAAGGGGAAGTACCTAGCGATTTTATGAGAACCTTAATTAGACCACTGTATACGAAAGGTGATAAGAGTGAGTGTGGTAATTATCGAGGCATAAGCCTGGTCTCTGTAGATAGCAAATTACTTAGTAATATGATACTTTTCACACTGAGAGATGCAGTAGACAAAATGATAAGAGACGAGCAGAGCGGTCTCAGAAAAGGTAGAGGATGTGTCCACCAAATTTTCACTCTTAGGTTAATAATTGAGAAGTGCCTGAATTATCAAACACTTTTTGGTCCTCAGTTTTATAGATAATGAGCAAGTGTTTGATTCTGTTGACAGAAAAGCTTTAGCGAAGGTCCTATCCATGTATGGTGTACCAGATAAATACATTAAAGTGATTTATGCTATGTACGAGAATAACACTGCTATGGTTAAGGTAGGAAATGAGGTTAGTATCTGGTTTCGTAATAAAGAGTTAAGGAGGGCTGTGTTCTATCCCCTTTCATATGGATCATTTTGATGGATTGATGGATTTTGTCTTAAGGAGCACAGGAAAGGCAATGGGAGACTATAGAATCAAATTGGGAGGAAAACCTCTCCTGGACTTAAATCTCGCTGACGATTTAAGCATCCTAGATGAAAGTGTGAGCAAAATTAATAAACTTTTTAGACGTTTTGCGAGTTCAGGATGCTAGAATAAATTTAAAAATTAATGTTAAGAAGACTAAGTCACTAAGGCTAGGAATAAGTAAAGATGAAAAGGTGGACAACTTCACTTACCTTGGTAGTATAATTAGTAAAGACGGTGGAAGCAGTGAAGATGTTGAAAGTAGAATAGCCAAGGCTCAGTGTGTTTTTTGTTTCACAGTTTAAAAAAGTTAGAAAGAATAGGAGGTAATTCTGCAAACGAAGATTAGACTATTGGAAGCTACAGGGATGACTGTGGTAAGATATGGCTCTGAAGCATGGGTGCTCCGAAAAGCGGATGAAGATTTGCTAGATGTTTTCCAGAGAAATTGCTCACGAATTGTTCTGGGTACCCTGCTGACTGACCGTATTTAAAACAGAAGGCTGTGCGAAAAGTGGGGTTCAATTCCGCTTTCTAGGGATATAATGAGAGAAAGGTTGAGATGGCTAGGGCATGTTCTGTGGATGAAGGTTGGCAGATTGCCGAAAATTGTCTTTTCCGGCCAATCGTCTAGGGCTAAACGGAAAGCATGTCGTCCGCGGTTGGGGTGGGAGGATGTCATAAGGAAAGATTTAAAGGAAATGCGAACCTCCTGGGAGGATATTAAGAGGAAGACTTTGAATATATTGGGATATAAGAGGAGCGTGCGTAGATGTGTTGGCCTCAGGCGGCTTGGTGTCGTGGTGAGTTATTAGTAGTAATTTTTATTATTCTGCACTGAGGACGGTTGAGCGGAGGTTTTAACCGGAATATTTGCATAATATTTTCTTCCGTTTTTGACTGTTTGTTATGGTCCTGGTTTCTCTTCTTTGCGATTTCTTGTTATAGAGGTACTTTACATACCTGTAGAGCGTTTCCCTATCAGCCACCCGGGGATCCGTTGAGTAGCCTGGAGGAGACCCCAAGTGACTAATTGGCATTAGTTGTTTCAAATTCATAAAGCAGCCACGCTGAAACACCAAAAACCTGTTTGTTTTATGAAGTTGCTTCGGAACTGCGGGTAAAGTATTATTACTATAACTACTACAAACAACTCACTGCAGCACCAAGCCACCTGAGGCCAACACAGCTACGCACGCTTTTCCTCCATCCCAATCTATTCAAAGCCCCCCTTTTTACACCCTCTCAGGAAGTTCCCATTTCCTTTAAATCTTTTTCTATGACATCCTCCCACCCCAGACGAGGACAACCTGAATTCCGTTTAGCCCTAGACGGTTGGCCGAAAAGGACAATCTTCGGCAATCTGTCATCCTTCATCCACATAACGTGTCCTAGCCACCTCAATATTTCTTTCATTATAGCCCTAGAAAGCGGTATTGAACCACATTTTTCCTACAGGCTTCTGTTTGAAATATGGTCAGTCAGCCGGGTACCCAGAACAATCAGTAAGCAATTTCTCTGCAAATCTTCGTCCGCTTTTCGGAGCGCCCATGTTTCAGAGCTATATTCGACCACTGTCATCACTATAGCTTCTGATATTCTAATCTTGGTTTGCAGGCTTATCTTCCTGTTCTTCCAAACTTTTTTTTTAACTGTGAAAAACACCCTGAGCCTTGGCTATTCTACTTTTAACATCTTCACTACTCCCGTCTTTACTAATAATACTACCAAGGTAGGTGAAGCTGCTCACCTGATCAATATTCTCATTACCCAACGTCACCTTTTCATCTTCATCTAGGATGCTTAAATCATCAGCATAATCTAAGTCCATGAGACTTTTTCCTCCCTATTTGATTCCGTGACCTCCCATTACCTTTCCTGTGCTCCTTAAGACAAAGTCTGAGAGTGAAAATTTGGCCGACACATCCTCTAACTTTTCTAAAACCGCACGGTCCTTCTCTTAAAACTTTGTCTACAGCATCTCTCAGTCTAAAAAGTATCATAATACTAATAAATTTGCTACCTAAAGAGACCATACTAATGCCTCGATAATTACCACACTCACTCTTTTGACCTTTCTTATACAGTGGCTCAATTAAGGTTTTCAAAAATCGTTAGGTACGTGAAGTTTCTGTGTTCACTTCTCTGTGAATTATCTACTTCTCTATACAGTGAGACTTCTTCTCTTTAGGGCCTTATGGTAGCGTTGGCCTATTATCTGGGTTCTACCGGTGATGATGTCTAGAGCCGCTAACCATCACACAGTTTATGTTTAGAGTATAAAATGTTTATTTATACATATAATACAATGAATGTACATATGGCGAGGACAGATACAGAATTCGAACTGACTCAAATAATCCAAATTGATAACCCACATTCGGATACACATCTGACCACTTGACAGAACTGATAAAGAGAATCTCTAAGAAGTGGGGTTGTTGATGTTGACAATTTGCAATGTTTGCATCTTAGATAATGGGTTTATTCCGGGTTCAAGTGACCATGGGAAGAATTACACATACGAATCTCCGACATATATTTATAATCTTAATTATTGGTTTTAAGCAATAAAAACCTATTTCCAAAGTTTACAGATTTTCCCCGGGGTTTTCAAAATCTTTTTTTTCCAAAAAAAAAAACGATTTTCTATCCTCAAACAAAGGTACAAACAAAGGTACATTTTACAAGAACATAAAATAAAATACTGACACTAAAACTGAATCAAAAAGATAGAAGAAAATATTTTTCCAATCGGTACTCTCATATCACTTTATATTGTCAAGCTAAGTTCGCATAAAATTTGCATAGCTACACTTAATAAAAAAATTTACACACTGTCAAAGTATCTTTTAAAAGAACTTAAATTTGAACAGAACACTTGAACAAAAAATGATAATCTTTGACAGAAACACAATGAGATTTTCTTTTAGTTTCCTTTTTCCAAAGCTTTGATTCTTTTTTTTCCAAATTATTCGGTTATTTTACTATCCATAAGATATCAAAAGGAAGTAAATACAGTACTTCCCCTTTTTCAAAAATCATATTCATAATCTTCAGCAACTTATTTCTAACCTTTGAGCCTCCATATTTAAGAAAATCACTTGCCATACTATCAGTACCCGGAGCCTTATTATTTTTTAATCCTTTTAGTACTGTCACTAATTCTTCCGCACAAAAAAAAATCTTCCTTCACATCCAAGGTATCAAAAAAAATTTCATTTTCCTCTGTGTCTTTTCCTGTAACTCTATCTCGGTTTAGCACTTCTCAAAATGTTCTGCCCATCTCTCTTTAACTCTTTCCATATCATTAATTGTGGCCCCGTTCCTATCTTTAACTGGGACAGGTCCTGATTGACTACTCCGTCTCAATTTATTAACATGCCAGTACAATATTTTACTATTATGCCGTCTAGCTCCATCTTCCAGATCCTCGGCAATTTTATCCATCGCCTCTCCTTCTCAACTCCTTAGTTCATATTTTAATGCTTTCTCCACTTTCTTTACATTCCTTTTGTTTTCACATGATCTATCACTCAGATAGAAAGTATTGTTGTGTATTAAAGTATTGTTATGTTAGACCTTTGAATGCAGTAAAGACTCTTGCTAGGGTACACATTGAGCAAAACTAGATTAAATAGAAAGAAAATATGAAATGTTGGCATTAAAAGTCGAGATTAAGTGCCAAATATTATCAGGACAATTGTCTCATCTCACTAATATCATAGAATCAGTAAATGAATGGCAGAAAAGGCAGAATTTTGAGAGAGAGGGGGGGCGACAGAGAAAGACGGATTTTCAGAAATGTTGAATTTCGAGATAATAAAATGTGCTAAATCAAACTAAAACTAGCCATTTTGGCCACATATGAATGCATTTAATTTTCTTTCGCCTACCATATGTTAGGCAATAATAATCTGATATGATCTTGAATTCGTAACTACTAAAGTTCAAGTTAAATTAATAAATATTTGTAAAAATTAAAAATATCTGACTTTTGTTTATTTAAAATAAACAAAACAAAGCCTGGTTTTTCCTCAGCGGAAACCAGGGACCAACCATGAAAGAAAAAAAAATATTGAAAGACACAAAAAGAAAACAATGAAGTGTATAACATAATGAGATAATAAATTAAAATTTGATACCTACCTGCCAATGATCCACTGAGAATACGGCCCTGTCTGGCATGGAATGAAACAAGGGCCAAAATGCACCATTGCAGCACCCATTGTAGTAATTATTGAAATGTGTCTTATCATAGTAAACTGGAACAATCTAAAAACAGAATTTTGTTAGGAAATCTTCTCATAACAACAGAAATTTCAAAAGCGACTGAAACAAAAAAGAAGAAATTTTTAAAACATTTATTTGCATCAAATGAATTTGCTTTACAATCTGATTCTAAATAAATAGGATATTATTTCACAAAAAATATAAGTTATTAGCACTAAAAAATGTGCTGTATTTAAAAAAAAGGAGTGTCCCTAAGTATCGATCGAAGTAGCACCAAAATTCTATCTGAAAACGATTCTCAAATAGTCAATGGATTTCAATAAAATAAGATGCCGTACTTGCTTCAGATTTTGTACTTGACTTGATAAATAATGAAGTCAAATTTAAAAAGAACAGAAATTGCCACAAACAGGAGTAGGTGTAACGGTCTTTAGAAGGCACAGCCTACTCTACTCCTTTTTGTGGTGAATTTTGTTCGTTTTATGTTTGAATTAATTATTTATTGTTTTTTCAATTCGTTTTCTAATTAATTTATTTATTGGTAGTGATTTTTGTTCGCTTTAAGTTTGAATTATTGTTTGACTCTATTTCTTCTTGTCTTTATTTTTTTTTTGAAAAACTTCAATTGTGGAAAAAGTTTTTAAAATTAACTTACATTTATTTTTAATTGAAATAGTTGTTTTTTATTTGTTAATAAAAGGACTATTTATAGAGCTTTTTGGGCTATTATCCTTAGGAATCAAGATTTTAGCTTTCTATTTATATTTTGAACGAAAGCCTTGAGCACAGATATATATTAATCAATCTTTCCCCTCAACATGGCCAGAAAGTTTCCTCTTCATCACCTTAGCCGTTCCTGAAATATCGCAAACATGCTGTATTGACAACAATGGATACAAATAACGTCTTTTGGTTTAGTTGAACACCCCCCTTAACATATGCTGAAAGTTTCAACTTAATGCTCTTAGCCGTTCCTGAGATATTGCTAATACGCCCTTCTGACTACCTTGGATGTCCATAATGTCTTTCAGTTTAGTTTAACACCCCCAAAGATAATTATAATTTCTATAATTGGGATTATTGCACAGAAGCTCTTTGGACAATCTGGATACACATCATGTATTTTGATTTAGTTTTCAACCCTCCTCAACTTTTTCTGAAAGTTTCAATTTAAAACATTTTGTTGTTTGAATGTATTTTTATTTAATCAGTATGAAAAGCCAGTTCTACTGATGTATCTATTGTTATTAAAATTATGTTTTTCAGAGTTCGGATACTATTGAGCCGAGTCACTCCTTACATACAGTTCGTAAACTCGAACTGTTTGATTAATAATTTAGTTATTTCATTTTGAAATCCACTGTCATAGCACTTCATTTCCCCCTAAAAATTATGGCACAACCGGGTATGAACAGGGTTGCCACCGTCAGTAGGATTTTACTAGATCTAGTAAAAAAAAATCTAGTAAATTTAGAGGATCTAGTAAATTTCCCGAAATCTAGTAAAAAGTCATGATTTGTAGTAAATAAAACTTGTTATTTTCCATGAATTCAGAGGAAAAAACTTAAGGTCCATTCATTACAAAATCTGATTTCGATTACGTTAGATATTATGGCTACTGTTGCTCTCATTTTCGCGATTTCGCGTCAACCCTAGCGCTTAATTATCTCTATTTTTCTCTCGGCTTCTTCTTGATAGTTGCTTTGAAAGGCAAACTATTTAAAATCAGGACTGGTATGCCGGCTTAATTTGTTTTACGAAAATTTTCCTAGACTCTCATAACAGCTGCTACGGCTGTTAGTTAGCCTTGTCCCTTTTTAAAGACGCTGCTGGAAACGAACTTTTCCCATAATTGCCCCAGTTCTTTCTGACTCTCTGCAGCTTGCCCCATTCAAGTGCCGGAGCAGAGACAGTTCTTGATTTTGTTGGTCATCAAAACTAAAAACCGGAATTGGCTAAATGTCTCGAGTGTATCGTCCCCGATGAAAACGAAGCAACTTGTTCTCAGGTCGTCAAGTGGAGTACATGACTGGGTGATCCCTAGAAATTTGACTCGGGCTATCAAGAAATGGAAACGAGTAGACCCCTTCAGTCAGAATTTGACACTAATGGATACTTTAAATTCGGATGAGGCCGAGGACGATTAAAGCCTTTTAAGTGCGACTTTTTTTTAATTTGACTACATATTTTTCTTCTTACTTTTCAATTTGTATTATTTGCCTGACCTGAATACACTTAACAGAATGTTTTTTTTTTTTTAAACTAACTATTGTATGTTATATAAGGTATCTTTTTCTTGGCAGCCCTAGTCCAATTTGAGGTGCACTTTTTAATTTATATATTTTTACAACTAAACAGGTAGCCGATTACGTCTTTTCCGTTTGAAGCGACATAGATTGTATTGGTTTTTGATTCCCTTGAATACGAACGAGAGAGAATCCAGAAAAAAATCAGTAAAAAAAAATCCTAAATTAATTACTGTAAAATTTGCCAGAAATCCTTGTAAGCAGCTTATCCCTTATTTAAAGACCAGCCCATTTAGCGTTTTAAAACTGGCAAATTTCCTGTTAAAAAAGGCAAAATTGAAAGGGTTTAGATTTCAAACCTAAAAACAGAAACTGGGGGATAAATTTCAAAAGCCGTCACTTCCAAACACACCTCGGATTCAAAGCACTCGATCGCCTGAATTGCTTCGTGAATATGAGTTGTAGCTGTTTTTCTTTGTTGATTGTTTTTTAATTTTTCAATATATCTGAATTTTATGACCTGAAGACCATTGCCAAATTCAAAGCCGGGCTTCGCCAGCAGGATTTCCAGAATCTAATATTCCAAACTATTGTTTGACGTCTTGGATACACCGCGTCTGGAATATGAAGCTATCCAGTAGTACATCCAAATAATCAAAAAAAAGAATTTTTGAACTTATAGGTTTCCAGAATTTTCAATCATGCTATAAAAACGAAAGAAAAGAGGAAAAGAGAAAAAAAGAAAAAAAGGAAAAATTTCCTCTCAGATTTAGTAAATTCTTCCAGGCCAGGGTGGCCACCCTGAGTTTGAACCTGCGTCCTCTATCTGCAGTCGAATAGCCTACCACTAAGCTACAAGGTATGTGTGTATATATCAATAACAAATACTGTATATAAACGATATGGGGAAATTTTACAACTTAGCGCCCTTTCCCCAGGAGCTGTTAGGGGTCATGATATACCTAAGGTATAGCTATTGGACCTTTCAACTATGTTGAATTGAATGGCTATCTCAAAATTTAGATAGGACGACTTTGGGGAAAAGGGGCGTGGTAGGGGGTCTAGTTGCCCACCGATCATTTTGGTTACTTAAAGAGGGCACTAGAGCTTTTAATATCCATTGGAACGAGCTATCTCCCCATATTACAGGACCTTTGATTCGATACCACCCCCCTAGAAAAAAAAACGCAAATAAACACGCCTCCGTGATCTTTCTTCTGACAAAAAGTATAAACTTTTACATTTCTGCAGATGGGAGCTCGAAACCTCTATAGTAGGGTTTGCTAATATGCTGAATCCGATGGTGTGATTTTCATTAAGATTGCTTGACTTTTAGAGGGCGATTTCCCCCTTTTTCGAAAATCAGGCAAATTTTTTCAGGTTCATAGCTTTTGATTGTTAACACTTACCTTAATGAATTTCGTATGTTTGAAGTCAGCATAACAAGCCAATTATTTATGAACCTGTTGATATAAAAATTCCAGAGTATCGGTTACTATTGAGCCGCGTCGCTCCTTAAAGTTCGTTCCGACGAATTATTTGGTACAACTCTCCACTTTTATGCGAAAAATAATCATTCTAAATTTGTATTTACATAAAATAATTTGTTTTGCAATAGCACTGCCTAAGTAAAGAGCGATATGGCTTTCATGTATTATCTCATCATTTTTCATCACGACCACTTTGCATAAAAGGAGTGGTTGTAAAACTTCAGAGTGAGATCATTTAATTAAAAATCAAAAGTTGTGCTAGTCGCCTTTTTAACGGTTGAAAGCGATTGGAGGGCGACGAGCCCGCCTCCTATACCATTTTCACAAATCATTCGATGCTACAAGAAGATCATACATTTTGTTTATAGTTGGTTGGGAGTAGGGTGCCTAGAAATAGGCCAAAAAACTTCTCATTTCTTTTTAATGATATTTCGAGCTATTCTTATAGCTCTCTATAATCACTATAATAGTGATTGTTCACTATAACAAGATTCCCAGTGTTTCCCAAGAGTATACTAGTGCTATTGCCTCCATGAATTCAATGATCCTGTCGCTTCTGAGTTATGAATTGCCGTTGTTATGCTCTTCCAGGCACGACGACACCATGCCTGGGGCATTTCTGGTAGCTGTTACTAGGCATAGGCACTAGACCGGTTTCTATTGAAATATGAGGGGTTATTGACAGAGGTTTTTTTGTCGATTGATTATCCTTTGTACTGTATATTATATTCTCTCTACTGTGATCCTTTGTCGGTGGACATCTTTTGTTCCCGAGATGAAACTTTCTGTGGTTATTGAAGGCAAAAAGTAATCTGAACATAAAAACAGAAACATCAAAGAAACAAAGCCTCGGATCTAATATCGACTCAGCGACGACGACTGCCTGTCCCTGGACAAAATATGTGACTGTGAAAAATACTCTCAGGTTTGGGTTTTGGAATGTCCGTACAATGACCCAATCATCAAAAACTGAACAAGTAGTAGATGAAATTATTGGATATAATCTAGACTTACTTGCTTTATCGGAAGTGAGATGGACTGGTATGGGATCAAATCAACTACCAAATGGCTACAATGCTATTTTCAGTGGAACCGATTCACGAAGAGAACAAGGAGTTGCTCTCATCATGACAAAAGAAGCCAAAAAGGCCATGATCAAATGGTCCCCAATCTCAGCCAGAATCCTCTCTGCTAGATTTACTGGATTGCATGACAAGCTTTCTGGGTAGTTTGCTATGCCCCGACCAATGAAGCAAATGAAGAGGTAAAAGACCAATTTTATAGAACCTTACAAGCGGTAACAAAGATAGGCAACGACCGGGATTATTGCCCCCAAGTACTAGGTAAACATAAGCTTGGAGATATTCTTGGACCTCCCCTGATGGTTTAACTAAAAATCAAATAGACCATTGTTTGGTTTGCCGTAAATGGTGTTCAAGCCTCATTGATGTACGATCGTAAAGAGGTGCTGATGAAGGATCTGACCACTCAGTTATGATGGCAAAATTTAAAATCAAGTTGAGGAGAAATACAAAGAAAACTCCTCGTCCCAACCCTCTTTTTGACTCAGACAAGCTGCTAAACTAAAAATTGAAGCACGATTTTGGTAGAACTTTCGAGTCGCTTTCAAGCTCTCTCTCAACCAGAACACTTAGATCAAGAACACATGTGGAAGGACATGAAGACTTGTCTTCAATCGGCTTCCTCAGAAATTCTTGGCTACAGAAAGAGCCCAAAAGATCCGTGGCTTTCTGACAAAACATGGGCCCTCATAGAGAAAAGGAAATATATAAATCAAACCCTTCTTCAGAATCAAGTACCAAGTCAAATGATTTTTAAAAGTTCCAGCTATAGAGAAGCAGACAAAGCGGTCAAAGAAGCGCAAGAAATGACCACCGTTGTCAAATTGAAAGTAAGGCGAAACTTGCAGAAGAAGCTGCCAAAAGAGGTGACTCTAGAGCCCTATATAGGATAATAAATGAAATAGTTTGAAAGAAACTCCCCCAAGATGGCCCCCTTAGGGACGCTTATGATGCTTTATAGAGCCAGAGGTTGTAAATGAAATATGGGTGTCACACTTTGACAAAATTCTGAATAGACCTCCACCAGAAAACCCCACGAATATCCCAACGATACGACTTTTTCCCCTGAATATCAGTGATGAGCCATCAAGTGTGATGGAGATAAGTACTGCAGCAAGGAAATTGAAAAATGAAAAATCGCCAGGTGAAGACCGAATAACAGCAGAGATGATTAAGGCATCTATCCCGGGACAAATCTCATACTGGGTCAAGTTCATTACCAAAATATGGGAGAATAGAGAAGTAACAGCTGAATGAAAGAGAATCTCACTGGTCAGACTTTTCAAAAGGGGTGATGCTACTGTTCCTGGAAACTGGCGAGGAATCAGCTTACTATCAGTGTCCAGGAGAGTGCTTTGTAATATTATTTTGGGAAGGATACAGACCGAACTAGATAAACACCTGAGAGATGAGCAATATGGGTTCTGTGCAGGACGTTCCTGTGTAGATCTTATTTTCACTTTACACATGCTCACAGAGGAAAGTCAAGAGTGGCGGTCCAAAATATACATGGCTTTCATCGACTTCGAAAAGGCTTTCGATTCGGTTGACCGCGAAACTTTGGGGCAAATTCTGAATTATTACGGCTTTCCGGATAGAATAATTAAGATAATTATATCATTGTACGAAGGGATTGACTGCTGCATTAAGACGCCAGAAGGCCAATTAAGATACTTTAGAATCTTATCTGCAGTTAAACAGGGATGTGTGTTATCACCACTGCTCTTTATAATAGCTATTGACCATACCCTTCGCAACACAACAACAGTTGGTACTGAATTATCATCCGTTGTAACAGTCAGCCATTTAGATTTTGCAGACAACATAACATTAGTTCAGGGTTGCAAGCAACGTTTGCTGTACTTCATTCATAGGGTCAGTGTGAAAGCCGGCCAGTTTGGTCTTAAAATAAATACAGGAAAGATAAAACCATGACAACATCCAATTCCCCCCTACATATCACATGGGGTGGTGAGGAAATTGAACAAGTTATTGAGTTTAAGTATCTGGGCAGCATAATAGAGAATACTAGATCTACCACAAAAGAAGTCATAACTAGAATAGGTCAAGCTAACCCAGCCTTCAATCGACTGAAAAGAATCTGGAAATCCAAGAATTATTCAAATCGCCTGAAGCTGCGCTTACTCAACCGTAACGTTTTACCTGTCCTCCAGTATGCCGCTGAGACTTTTCACTTAAATATTCAACAAGAGAAGAAGATACTTGCTTTTGAGAACAATTTCCTCCGGAGGATTCTGAATATACATTGGTCGGAAAGGGTCTCAAACGATACCATTTGGATAATCACCAATCAACCACTAATAACCGCCACCATCAGATCCCGTAGATGGAGGTATCTCGGACACGTTTTAAGAATGGAAAACAATCGAATCCTGAAGTCTACACTTGAGTGGCAGCCAGTTGGAAGCCGGAAGCGATGAAAACCTCGAAACACATTGAGCTACAACAGCGACCTATGCCGCCTTAATGCCTCTCTCCAGCCAGATTGGGAAGATGTATACGCAGCGGCTCATCTCATACCCGATTGGCAAACATTCACTCATGCCATAGGCACCCCTGGCGGCGCAGGAGGGTCTAAGGTAAAAGGTAAGATAATAACTCAATTGATATGACCTTGAAAAGGGCAGTTTTTTGCACATGATCGTTTGCAATTTCTGTAATCCATTAATTTTAACACATATGAAGTAGTAACATCATTTCTAGAACCAGTTTCAATTGGGGATCATATCCTTGACAAGGGCATAGTTTTTTTGCGCAGGTATTTTGATTGTTTGCAAATCTGTCATCGATAATTTTTTAACACAGATGAAGAAACAAGAGCATTGTTAGCACCGGTTTCTATTGGGATTTAAATCTTTCGTTATAGATCAATTGATAATTGACAAGACCTTGAAAATGGCTTATTTTTTTGCGTATGTACTTTGATTTTTGCAAATCTGTCATCGATTATTTTCTTAACACGGATGACGTAGGAAGACCATTTGATTAGTGATTTTCATTTTACTTGGATTGTAAGGAGATGATGAAAATTTTCTGTGGAACTAACTCTTTGAAAAAATGATGAGACTTTCAAGGAGATGACATGGAATGAATCCCCCCTGCGGTACCCCATTAGCCTTTTTCACTTCATACTCCATGGTAGCTCCATGGCTAATGGCGTTACATGCCCCGTGGCTCATCATAACCCATGGCACTCAGTGGTCCATGGCAATCTGTACTCCATGAATCATCATGACCCCATGGAACGATGTGGCCCATACCCCTATATCTCCCCCTAAAAAACATCTAGATTCTCAATCACACTTGACCCTCCATGGTCTCCGCCACCCAAGAAAACACTTGTTAACGCTATTTTTTTTCAGAACTTATGAGCACTCACCCCTGGTCATCCATAGCCCGAGACCAACACCCACCCCCCTTCCTCCCCTAAAAAAAGATCATTTCGATAAATTTTGGGTTCAGTCTTGAGAAACAAGATACCTTCATATCTCATTTGGCGTCTTACGACTAAAAAGTATATCTCAAGCAAGTTATGGATCACGGGCATTTCAAATACATATGCTTAAAACATCTGATTTTATTACTATTGTTAGATCGTTTTAAAAATCTTAGGTTCCACTCTTGTCAAATAAGGTACCTTCTTGCCTCAAGTGGCATCCTATTTTAGACGCATATACTTATAATAAATCTGATTGTATTATTATTGTTAGATCATTTGAAACTTGGGTCTTGAGAATTAAGGTACCTTCATATCTCAATTGGCTAAAAAGTATATCTTGAACTTTGGAAAGAGCATTTTAGACTCATATTCTTAATATATATTTGATTTTATTTCTATTTATAAATGGTTTTAAGAAACTTAGGTTTCAATATTGAGAATTGAAGTACCTTCATATCTCAATTGGCATCTTACGACTAAAAAGTATATCTCAAGCAAGGTCTAGATCATGGGCATTTCAAATGCATATGCTTAAAATATATCTGATTTTACTACTATTGTTAGATCGTTTTGAAAATCTTAGGTTCCACTCTTGTTAAATAAGGTACCTTCATCCCTCAAGTGGCATCCTATTTCAGACGCATATATTTAAAATAAATCTGATTGTATTACTATTGTTAGATCATTTCAAGAAACTTGGGTTTCAGTCTCTAGAAATGATTCCTTCATGTCTTAAGAGGCATCTTATGGCTGAAAAGTGCATCTCAAGTAACTCGTGGAACATGAGCATTTCAAACGCATACGCTTAAAAACACATCTGATTTTATTACTATTTTTATATTGTTTTAAGAACCTTCGGTTTTAATTTGTATAAAAAAAAGGTATGTTCACATCTCTATTGGCACCTTATGGCTAAAAAGTATATATCGAGTAACTTAAGGATCATGGGCATTTCAAATGCATGCGCTTAAAATAGTTCTGATTTTATTGCTATTAGTAGATTGTTTTGACAGATTTAAGTTTCAATGCTGAGAGATAATATACCTTCATGTCTCAAGTGGCATCCTAAGGCTGAAAAGTATATCTTGAGCAGCAGGTGGAACGTGAGCATTTCAAAAGCATACGCTTAGAATATATCTGATTTTATTACTAGTGTTATATCGTTTTAAGAATCTTAGGTGTCAGTTTTGAGAAATAAAGTAGCTTAATTCCTCAAGTGGCATCCTATGACTAAAAAGTGTAACATATGGTTCATATAAATTTCAAATGCATGCGCTTAAGATATATCTGATTTTATTGTTATTGTTAGATTGTTTAGGTTTCAGTCTCAAGAAATAAGATAACTTCATTCCTCAGCTGACATCTTATACCTAAAAGTATATCTCGAGTAATTTGTGGACTATGGGAGTTTCAGAAAATTGAACTATCGACAATAATTGTCAAGCGGGTATTCCAGCCCCCTTCTCCAACATCATCCAAACCCATCCAACACCCACGCCCTCTCCCCTCCACCCCCCCCCCACCCTCCAAAAAAAGGCTTATTAACGTTATTTTATTTTAAAACGTGTGGCAACCTCCGTCGGTGGTTTTCTTTACTATTCCATAAACGTTTCCAAGCATGCCAATACTAATTTCACCTTTCCAGGTCGCTTTCATAATGTGACAATGACTTCCAGCAGCAGTTCTTATGGCAACGGCTTGCATCTGGTTTTAAATATTTAAAAAAAATGTTTTTTCTCTGGATAGATATTTTAGTTGGTTATCATATGATTGCCCCCCCCCCCATCTTTCTAACCCCCAATATGCGATTGCTTTTAAGTGGATATTCAGCCTAAGGTAATTTGTTGTTAAATATTCAGCTGGTAATGCAAGAACTGCACTACGGCAGATGAATATGATGAGAAATGTAGATTATGCAATTATCCAAATGAGACAAAAGCAAAAAGACAAAAATCACGCAGAATCTTGTTAGTTTGGAAAAATGCTTGAAACTAAACGACCAGTTTCAAAGATGGTCAGTCCAAAAGAGAATCTACAGCCAAAGAATGATTGACGATATCTGGAACAGGACTCTCCAGCTTTGGATTTTTTTTTTAGGCTTATGCTTCGTAGTCCCAAAGCAATTACTCAATTTATTGACGCGTTAATCCAGACAAAATATAGTTAAATTGTATATTTGCTGGAATATTATCCAGACTTTCAAAGAGTAATGTGAATTACATCAAGAAAGTATGTACAGACGATAGAATTATCGTAGCATTAAATATCCACAATGATGAAGATCTGAACTATGAAACAAGCACTAATTGATACATCATTGGAAACGAATGTGTACATTTTCATAAAGTGAGGGATTAAATTTCGTTGGAGTGCCTAAAGAATTCAGGTGTAATAACGGTGAATATGCAAGAATAACATTTCCAGAGAAGCTAGTGCTCAATTTAAATGCATGGTTATCATATGATTGCTCCCCCTTCTTTGTAATGAGCTAATATGAGATTGCCTTTCAGCAGCTATTTAAAATAAGGACATATTTTTAGTAAAGGAAGCTAGCTAGTTTATAACCAAATATTGTACGGTTTCAATTAATAATAATAGTGTATTGATAGAATAAACAAATATCTTATTGTAAAAGTGTAGATTAATTGCTTTAATAAAGTGTGCGTACATGATAAATTTATCGTAACATTGAATACTCATAAGGACGAATATCTGAACTATGAAACAAGTACTAATGATGAAATCATTGGAGACTTATGCGTGCGTTGTAGTACAAGTGAAAGATTACCGATTAAAAAAGCGTTTTACCGATTGGTTAATACGTTACAAATTGATAAAGTGTTTCATTATCTTTCTGGTATCAAGATTCAACAGAAAGTAAGAAGAAGAAAAAGACAGGCGTTTCGTTGTAGTAACGTCATAAACCATATTTTATCTACGCGTCTGAACTGTTGCCGATGTAAAAATAATGCAATAATAGACAATGTAATCGCAAGCAAACTAAACAGGCATTTGCTGATAATATTTAACGAGTTTAAAGACGAGTTGGGAAAAAGTATAGCGTACGCGAGCGCTAATACTATTATTAATGCTGTACCACAAGATGCAGTCGTTGAATCAAATAACACCAATAACGAAACGCATAATGAGCTTGTTGGTGAAACTGCGATAAAGATTGCGTATGACCCAAAATTGAATAGGGAATATTATATTGGCTACAAAGTAAGAGAAGAGAATAACTGCGCTGTCAAGATAGGACATGAGCAATTATTTTACAGAACAGCTTCTAAACATCCAAAGTTCTTCAGTGATATTAATAATATGTAATAATGAATGTGCCATTGTTTCATTAAAAACCTGTTTTTTCACTATGTTATTATGTTTTTCTTAAGACCATTTTTTTAAAAAGATCGTTTTAAAAAATTTAATTCTCTTCGTGAGATCACCAGTCCGCTTTTGACTGGAACAATTACGTAGAAAAAGAGCGAAACAAAATCAACATTGGAAGTCTGAAAATTCCATGCAATCAGTTCTCATGCAGTTCATGCATGCAGTTCTCGTATGACCAGCTGCCCAATGTATGAGGTCTAATAAAAAAGTATTGAGACTGACAAGATTGATCGTAAACCAGTTTGAGTATGAACTTGCACGTGCTCTATTAATCTAACTTTATGTGTTGGGAAAATATATTAGACATAGCTTAGATTAAAATTGTCTCAGCTGGCTTTTAGGTGCAATTAAGTAACGTGTGTTTTTTCGTCCTGTTGGATTTCATTATGAGCTGCTCTAAGATCAGCAAACAGAAAACCGAACAGAGAATGCCAGTGAATTGCTAGAGTTTTCCGAATCCGAATGATATTTTTTTTTAATCAATAACAACTGGTGGCAAGTCTTGGGTATGCGAGATTCGTATGGCTAAGATTCAGAAGCAA
This sequence comes from Artemia sp. Qi Xiang Cuo, assembly GCF_049724085.1. Classification (NCBI taxonomy): domain Eukaryota; kingdom Metazoa; phylum Arthropoda; class Branchiopoda; order Anostraca; family Artemiidae; genus Artemia; species Artemia sp. Qi Xiang Cuo. Next base: position 40,986,791 of record NC_142799.1, read on the forward strand.
AGGTATAATCTTTGCAGTGGAAGACACCTGATTCACCACGATCTAAAAAAGCTCATCAAATTTGGAGTCAGGTGAAGGCTATGTTGACTGTTTTTTTCGACTACCAAGGTGTTTTTCATCATGAGTATACTCCAAAAGGACAGACCATAAAAAAGAAGTACAACATTCATGTTCTTTACCATTTAGAAGACGCTTTGCGAAGAAAAAGACCCGAGTTTATTGCATCACGACAATGCACCATCCCATTTAGCCCATGTTGTGCAGCAGTTTTCGGTCAAACATGATATCCCAGCTGTTTTCCAACCTCCCGTATTCACCAGACCTAGCTCTATGTGATTTTTTTTCTATCTCCAAAGGTAAAAATGGCGCTTAAGGGCAAGGCCGTACCCAGAGGGGAGGGGAGGGGGGCTAGGGAGGTTTGTCCCCCCCCCTCGAAATGTTTGTCTGACTCGCAAAAACGTATCAAAAATGGATATCAAAAAATTTTGTATTAGTTTTTTGAGATTTTTTGTGTAACCCCCTCCCCAAAAAAAATCTTTGAGTAAAACCCCCTCCGAAAAAAATACTGGGTACGGACCTTGCTTAAACATAAACGTTTCAAGATGTAGATGAAATAAAACAAAATGCGACGGACCAGCTACGAGGATTTTACAAAAATGATTTCCAGAAGTCTTTTCAAAAATAGCAGGAACGTTGGAGCATATGTATAGACTCAGAAGGAGCATATTTTGAAGGAGATAGAATGTAAATTCCTTTATCTAATAAATATGTATATATATTTTTAACAGTCTCGTTGCTTTTTGATTAGACCTCATTCATAGAGGACAGGTGTAGAACATTTTTTCTCTATCGACTCTCAACTCCCACAATCCTGTTTATAAACTTACTAGGGCCCCTAACAAAAAATTGCTCTTATGCTGAATACCTGTTCTAAAGCAATCGCATACTGGCGGTTACAGAGGGAGAGGAGCAATCTTATGGTAACCAACAAAAATATATATCCAGAAAAAATCCGTTTTTATCAAACAGTTCGTGGTAACGAACTGTAAGCAAGGAGCGACCCGACTCAATGGTAACCGAAACTCTAAAAAACAGAATTTTGATACCAATAGATACATCAAAAGAATCAGATTTTAATTCTGATTTCAAATATATAAGTTTCATCAAATTTAATCCTACCCATCAAGAGTTACGTGCCTGAGAAAATTCGTCTGATTTTCAAAAAAAGGGGGAAAGACCCCTTAAAAGCTATAGAATCTGAATGAAAATAACACCATCATATTCCGCGCATCAGAGAACCCTACTGTAGAGGTTTCAAGCTCCTATCTACGAAATAGTGGAATTTTCCATTTTTTGCCAGAAGAAAGATCACAGATGCGTGTTTATTTGTTTTTTTTTTGTTTTTTCTTATTTTTTTCCCAGGGGTGATCGTATCGACCCAGTGGTCCTAGAATATCGTGGCAGGGCTCATTCGAACGGAAATTAAAAGTTCTAGTGCCCCTTTTAAGTGACCAAAAAAAAATGGAGGGCAACTAGGCCCCCTCCCATGCTCATTTTTTTCCCAGTCACCCGATCAAAATTTTGAGATAGCCATTTTGTTCAGCATGGTCGAAAATATTTTGACTATGTCTTTTAGGATGACTTAATCCCTCGAAGCCCCCAGGGGGAGGGCTGAAAGCTATGAACTTTACCCAATGTTAACATATAGTATTGGTTATTGGGAAGTATACAGACGTTTTCAAGGGGAATTTTTTCCGGTAGGGGTGGGGCTGAGTCGGGGGTTATATGGGAGGATATTTTCATGAAGGAAGTTTTCATGGGGGAAGGGACATGGCTATGAAGGGGGCGCCGGATTTCCCATCATTATTTAAAACAAAACTCTGAAATTAAATATAAAAAAACAAGTTTTTCAACTGAAAGTAAGGAGCAACATCAAAACTTAAAACGAACAAAAATATTGGCTATATGATTGGGTTCACCTTCTAGTCAATACCTCGCTCTTTAAGCCAAAGATTTTCAGTACTTTCACAAGAGCTATTTATTCTAATTAACGGCAATTGCGATTAAGATGTCATTTTTTAAGAATTGGAACAAAATTCGAAGTTTAGCTTAAAGAGCAAGGTATTTACAAGGGTTACGCAAATTAAGTTGTAAATTACGTCATAACAAAATTTAGAAACAGCCATTTAGTAAAAGAAAAGTAAAATTCTTACACAAATTTTGTTTACTTATTCAACGACGGTGAGCCAAAATCAAAGCTGCATTAATTAAAAAACGTTCAGAAATTAAATAAAATAATTTTTTTTAAACTGAAAGTAAGGAGCGACATTAAAACTTAAAACGAACAGAAATTATTCCGTATATGAAAGGGGTTGTCCCCACCACAATACTTCGCTCTTAACGCTAAAGTTTGACTCTGTCTCAAAACTCAATTTTCTAAAATAATAAAAAACTGTAGCGTAAAGAGCAAGGCGCTGAGGAGGGGACAGTCCCTTTCATACACGGAATAATTTATGTTCGTTTTGAGTTTTAATGTCGCTCCTTACTTTCAGTTTAAAATACTTAGTTTTTTTTATTTAATACGTTTGGGATCGGATGCTAGCTGCAATGCGATACTTAGCCGATGTCATAATAACTGCTGCTGGATGTCATTGTCAAAATATATAAGTAAACTGGAAATGTGGATTTTGTATTGACGTGCTCGGAAACCTTATGGCATAACAAATGACAATCGTTGGCAAGGGTTCCCATTAGTTTTGAAATAAGATATCGTTGATTTTTTTTTTAGGGAGAATTGGAGGGCAGGGTGGTTTGGATGGGTTAGGGTATGGGTGTCGGACGGGTGAGGGGTGGGTGTTGGAGGGGTTGGAAAACGTTTCAGAGGGTGTGGGGTGGGAATACATACTTAACAACTATTGTTGGTGGTTTAATTGTCCGAAATGCACATAGTCTACAAGTAACTCAAGATATATTTTTAGTTGTGGCATGAAGGTATTTTATTTCTCAAGACTGAAACATAAGATTCTTAAAAAATCTAGAAATAGTAATAAAATCAGATATACTCAAAGCGTATGAGTCTGAAATGCTCGTGTTCCATAAATTTTAAACATTTTAGCCTTCGGATGTGACTTAAGATAAGATAAGATAAGTTTTATTCTTCAGTAAATACACATATAATATTACATGAGACATGAAGGTATCTTATTTATTACGAAAGAAACCTAAGTTTCTCAAAACAATCTAGCAATAGCAATAAAATCAAACATATTTTAAGCGCATGCTTATGAAATGCTCATGTTCCATAAGTTGCTCGAGATATACTTTTTAGCCATAAGATGCAACTTGCGACGTGAAGGTATTTTATTTCTCAAGACTTAAACCCAAGTTTCTTAAAATAATATAACAATAGTAATAAAATCAGATACACGGGCTACGGAGGGCTGGAGGGTCATGGGGAATTTAGATGTATTTTTGGGAGAGGGGTCAAGGGGTATAGGACATGGAGTGCTACGGGACATGATGAGTCATGGGGTATGAAGTGCCATGAACCACTGAATGCCACGGGTTTTGGTGACCCGTGGACTATGGAAGTCCCTGAGCTATGGAAGTACCACGGGGTATGGTGTGAGAAAAGCCAAGGGTTTTAATAGTAGTAGCCATCATTTCCCGTCATGTCCTCCAAAGGGTTAATTCTACAGAAATTCTTGTCATCCGTGTTAAAAAATAATCAATGACACAGATTTGCAAACAATCAAAGAACATGTGCGAAAAACAGCCATTGTCATGGTCATATCAATTGAGCTATAATAACAAAGGAATTAAATCCTGATAGAAACTGGCTGTAACAATTGTCTTGCAACGTCACCTGTGTTAAAAAATAATTGGTGACAGATTTGCAAACAATCAAAGTAAATGTGCAAAAAAAAAATAACTATGCCCTTGTCAAAGTCACATCAACTGAGTTATAACAAACGATTTAAATCCCAATAGAAACCTGTTGTAACAATGCTCTTGTTGCATTATCTCTGTTAAAAAATAATCGATGACAAATCTACAAACAATCAAAGTACATGTGCAAAAAAACTACGTCCTTGTCAATGTCATATCAATTGATTAAAAATAAAGGATACCAATTTCCTCATCCCTTTAACACCCTCAGAAAGTTTCATCTAGATGAACATAGGATATCCACCGACAATGGATATTCAACCGACAAAAACATCTGTCAATAACGTCTCAAATTTCAATAAACTGGTCCTAGTGTCTATCCCTAGTACCAGCTGCAAGAAATGCCCCAGGCAGGGCGTCCTCGTGCCTGGAAGGGCATAACAATAGTAATTCATCAATTAAAAAAGACAGGAGTATAGAATTCATGGAGGTAATACTACTTATAATCTGGAAACGACAAGCGTGCCCATGAACCCTAGTAAATAAAAGACGCTACGTGCACCTGATTTTCAAACCATTTAAAATACCTTGGAAATGGCTTAAAAGATTTGATTTGGGGTTGAGGCAGAGAAAAACTAAAAGATGTTATATTTCCATTTTATCTTAATAGGATGTCCGTAGTATATTGGGGATAGCTTGGGAGATAAAGTCAAGATTTTCAGGTGTTTTGGACGATGACGTAAGGGAGAGTATGGGACAAAGAAAAATCAAATTTAGTTTTGGTGAAAAGGGCTGCACAACATTTGTCTCCAATCGACACAAAATATTATTTTTAAATTATAAGCTATTATTAGAATTCTGTTTATGCACGGTTGAGTTGTTAGGTAAATCAAAAGACTTTAAATGCTGCATGGTTCTCAAAATGGTACATCTGCCATATTTCGGGAAAAGCAGAGTATTAGGTTGAAAAATTTAGAGGGTATCGAGGAGAATTTTCAACTAAATCGAAAGACACTAAATAAAATTTATTTATTTATTTAAAGATGTATTCAACGCTAAAATCATATTTTTAAAAATACTTCTGGTTCAAAATCAACCTCCCTTTTGTTTGAAAATTCTTCATTAAAGAATCAGAACAAAAAGACAAACTTTAGCGCAACGAGTGAGGATTGAGGAAGGGGAACCTCCCCTCATATACAGAATAATTTCTGTTGTTTTTAAGTTTTAATGTTGCCCCTTACTTTCAGTTGAAAAAAGGTATTTTTTTAAATTTAATTAAAGCTTAAAACAGACAAAAATTACTGAATGTTGAGTGCCTGCTGGCCGTGTCAACCCCCTGTTATGTTTTTATTTAGCTTGCTCTTTGAAAGGGAAGAGCCTCCGTTCCAAACGCGTGGTTTCATCAAACAGCCAAACTTTAAGTTTTGTTTTATTACTATTATGTTATATTTATATTTGATAAAATTCCAATAAACATACAGAAAAGCGCAAGTTAAATTTCAAACTAAAAAAACACAAGAAATTTTTATGAAGAGTCTCAAAAGTCTCCTCACGTTTAGTGTAATTTTGGTTCTATTTTAGTTTTAAAGTTACTTTTATCTACTTTATAAAAAATAAGCCTTATAAATTAAATTTTGAGAAGTTTTAAATTTACTGATTGCAATAAATTAAAAATTGCAATTCCACTATTTTCTTAGACTGACCCATTCGGAGCCAAATTCAGCTTCCACTATTGTATTGAAGGAGTCTATGGAAAGTCAAGTTATTTTATGTTCTACTAAGTCTTGACAAGTTTTCTTTTCTGCTGGATCTCTTGTGATTAAAAAAAAGTTTAAAACTAAAGGGGCATGTTATCGCTTTGAATTATTTTATTTTTCGCTATTTTCCCCTAATAAGACCATTTTCCAACACAGAGGCCCATAGTTCCTTCCCCACTGTGAATTACTTCCAAAAATGTTGGACATTGTCTTGTTCCATCTGACTATCGAGGGTTTCGCCTCTCTCTGGGTTTTGTTTATGGACTAAATAAAAAAAAAATCAATTGAAAGTGAGGAGCAACATTAAAAATTAAAATGAACAGAAATTATTACTTATATGACGGAGGTTGCCCCCTCCTCAATACCTTGCTCTTTACGCTAGTGTGACTTTCCGCTCTGATTATTTAAGAATGACTCCTGAAACACGTGGCCCGTTTTAATTAGAATAATAAGTGATTTAAAAATTTATAAAAAAATTAGCGTAAAGAGCGAGGTATTGAGAAGGGGGCAAACCCCTTCATATACGTAATATTTCTGTTAGTTTTAAGTTTTCATGTTGCTCCTTACTTTCAGTTGAAATAACTTGTTTTTTATTTAATTTCTGATAGTTTTTTTTTAAATAATGCCAGGAGATCCAGCTCTCCCTCCAAGGAAAATTCCCTTCCCCCACGAAAAATTTTCCATGCAGATTCTCCCAGATATCCCCCCGCCAGAAAAAAACCGCCCAAATATTTATAGTTCCCAATAGTCAACACTATAATGGGCAAAGTTAATAGCTTACAACCCTTCCCCCGGGGGCTGTGGAGGTCAAATAATCCTCAAAGACATAGTTATTAGATCTTATTATAGATATTAGTTATTAGATGCTGAACAAAATGGCTATCTCAAAATTCTTATCGGAAAACTTTGGGAAAAAAGGGACGTCAGAGCAGGGCTAGCTGCCCTCCAGTATCGTTGTTCAGCTGTAAAAGGCATTAGAAGTTTTGATTTTTGATCGAACCAGCCCTCTTCCGATCTTCTAGAATAATTGGTTTAATACGATTATCCCTGGGGAAAGCAAACAAAAGAATACAAATAAACGCGCATCCGGGATCTTGCTTCTGACAAAAATTCAAAATTTACATATTTGTATATAGGAGCTTGAAATTTCAACAGTAGGGTCCTCTGATATCCTGAATCTGATGGCGTGATTTTCATTAAGATCAATTGATGTTTTAGGGAAATTTTCCTCCTTTTTCAAAAATAAGGCACCTTTTCTCAGGCTCTTACCTTTTAATGTGTAGCATTGAACTTCATAAAAATTTTGTGTATTATGAATAGCCTAAGCATCAAAATCACATTCTTTCAATGTATTCATTGTTATCAAGACTGTTTCTTGCAGTTTCAGTTACTATTGAGCAGCATTGAAGCCTGTGAGAAGTAGTACATTTATCCGGTCGCCGCTAAGTTTTCTGGCACAACAAAGTGACTCGTGCCTTCGACTAGGTTCGTGGAATGTACATATTACGACGAGGTATCAGGATATCATCCAGCTATTACGACGATTTTTCGTCGAAGTTTGATATAATTGGAGTTTGTGAATCATTTCTAAGTGCAGACCATTCTCTTTCGCTTTATTCATTTCCAGGGTACAATGTCCGTGTGAAGAACCAAGCTTCGATGAGCAGGGATGGGTTTGCATTTTTGGTTAAGGAGGGAATTGGGTATGGAGTACAGGATGACCTTAGCGTTTGGAATGAAGGTAAGGTTGAAATTTTTTCAATAGAGGTTGATTTAAATGTTAAAAATTGTATAGGCCGCCCAGTGCTCACTTGGATGATTTTATCGGATTTAATGAGCTGCTTGCCAAACTACCCCCAGGCTGTAGCTTTAATGAGCTGCTTGCCAAACTACCCCCAGGCTGTAGCCATACTGTGATGGGCGATTTCAATTTTAACCTTCTTGATTTGTCTCAAATGAACGAAGATTTTTTTGACTTTATGATTTCGAGTGATTTGTATCCCCTCGTGTCTGTGCCAACCAGAATAACTTCACAAAGTGAATCATTAATCGACAATATTTTTGTCCGATCCAATGATCTTCACAAGAGCTTTGCTGATGTGATAAATTTCCCGGGATCTGACCATCTTCCAGTCTTAGCTACAATTTATCACCCTTTGAAAAAAAATGCGAAATAAGAAGGTCGTAACTAGATTGATGAAAAAAGGAAATCTCCAAAAATTTGCAGAAGAGATTATTATTGTTGAATGGAGTCCAGTTCTTGAAGAAAAAGAATGCCCTTCTAGAGCATTAGATAACCTTATGTCAACCATTTTACCTATTTATGAAAGAACCCTTTGTCCTTTAAAGGCTTTAAAGTCGAAATAACTTATTCCACGAAAGCCATGGGTATTGATGGAAATAATTGATGAAATAGAACTAAGAAATAGGCTAAATGAGAAATATTTGGATGTTCGGAGTAATGAATCATTTGAGCTATTTACACAGAGGAATTTAGTGAATAAGCTCTGACTAAAAGCAATCTCTGAATTTAATAGCCGCAAATTTGAGGATAGCAAAGGAAACATGAAAGATACATGGAGGACAATTAATGATCTTGTTAGGGGCAAGGGAGATAAGAATAGTGAAGAAGTATGTTTAAGTGGATGCGACAGTGATGATAAAAGTGCAATAGTAAATAGATTTGGTGAATTTTTCTCTAACATTAGACCTGAAGTGCAAACTAGAGTTTATAATAAGTACCTAGAAATGCAATAGTATTCGTGATGAAAGAGGTGAACCTTTGGAAATGAGTTTTAGTTTGTGTACCAGTGAAGAAGTGAGTAAGATTGTAGTCACTGAAGCCTAATCCAGCTGGAGTTGATGGTTTGTCCCTTCGAGGGCTAAAAGCGTTTTTAGGTTACATACTACCTTGTCTGGTTTTTATTATAAACCTTTCTCTAGAAAAGGGTAAGCTCCCTGAACAGTTTAAAGTTGCAAAAGTCATACCCCTTTATAAAGGTGGCTGCAAAAGTGATATTGAAAACTGGCGACCGATATCAATTTTACCTCTTTTTAAAAATATTAGAAAAAGTCGTCCACAAACGCCTCTATGATTTTCTCCAGGTGAACAGTTTACTCAGTGAGACTCAATTTGGATTCCGTAAGGGACACTCCACAACGCGTGCCTTGCAGTATTTGGTGGAGTGCGGAAGTGGTCCGTTGGATAAAGGCTATTTGCCTATGTCGATTTTCATTGATATTAGAAAGGCATTCGATACCCTAGATTTCAAGATCTTGCTCGACAGACTGAAGTGCATGGGAATTCGTGGCACCCCCCTTCAGTGGCTGGATAGTTATCTTCATGGAAGATCCCTGCATGTAGTGCTTAAATGATGTGGCTTCTTCTTCTTATCCATTAAAATGTAGAGTACCGCAAGGTTCGGATTTAGGTCCCCTGCTTTATCTTGTGTACGTCGACGCGGTACACTTTTATCTTCAAGACGTCTGTGCTACTACGTTTGCTGACGATACAGCTTTGAAAGTGTGTGCGAAATCAATTGGAGAGCTGTTGTTGAAAGCTAATGATGTGCTAAGAAGACCTCAGTTTACTGTGTGTCAACGTGAAAAAAACTTTCCTAATGACTTTCTGCAGAGTAGGCACACCTGTTGACGCTAACGGTCTAGTTATGCTTTCTGGGAAGCCGGTGCAGTAAGTTAATAGTGCACTTTACCTGGGATTTTTCATAAACTCAAACCTTTTATGGAAGCATCATAGTGATGTTATTTCTGCCAAAATTGCAAGAGGAATCGGGATGCTCCGTAGACTTCAGCATGTTTTTGCCAAAGCGGATTCTACTGATGATTTACCACTCCATTGTCTATCCTTCCATATCATATGGTTGTCTGATCTGGAGCAGCAACTTTTACAGCAGCTTGCAGTGAGGGTCATAGGCAACTATGTGAAAGATATGAATGATGCAAGCGCTTGCTTCAGGGCTTTAAATTTGCTCAACAGGGGTCAACTACGTGACTATCAAGCAGCAGTTTTTGTCTTCCAGTGCGTGCATAATCTAGTCCCAAGTATTTTTCGTGATATTTACCATGCTAACTGTGATATTCATGCATATGATACGAGGAAGAGTGAAAATTTGGAAGTTGAGCTTAGAAGTAGCGCGAGATCAGTATTCCGGTTGCAGTTTCTTGGAACTGCCGTTTGGAATTCTTTACCAGTGAGCATTAAGGCGGCTGAATATCTTTTGGATTTTAAGAGAAAGGTAAAAGAATATTTATTAAAAAAAGGGTTAATAAATATGTGAATTTAATTTAATTTATTATTATTAATATTATTTATTTATTTTTAATGAGGAAGTTTGGGAGGTTTAGGTGGTTGGGGTGGCAGGGAGTAACGGGTGGGTGGGAGTGGTAGGAAGGAATGGGTGGATGGGGTTGGTGGGGTGAATGGAGATGGTAGGGAGGAACGAGTGGATGGGAGTTCCTGGGGTAGGGAGGTAGAAATTAATTTGAATTTGATAATGTGAAGGAGTTTCATTTCCTTTTTTCCCCTATTTTTTAGTTTACTTAGTTGTTGTTTGTTCGTGTGTTTTGTAAATGGCTAGCCGTTTTACTGCGCGTCAGCAAAAACTTAAGTTTTTTCATTAGTGCAGTAGTTGTAAATTGTGAAGTTATATAATCGTGTTGGCTAATAAAGTAAAAGTAAAAAAAAGTATCGCTCCTTACTTAGAGCTCGTTACCATGAACTGTTTGAAAATTCGTTCATGTGACGCAATAATACTTTTAAAATTTACCCCTGCAACTACTTTAAATACTGTGTTGATTTGCGTAACAAATATGATTTTCCTTTGAAAAATAGGAATGCATTTTTGGGAGAAAATTAACACTGACTGGAATGCAACAATTAAATCTTTGAATGACAGTAAAGATTTACTGTCATCCAAAGAGTTCATTAAACTTTAAAACAAACAAAAACTAGGTTGACGTTGTCCAATACGGAGTATTACAGCAACATTTGGTCGGTTCTGCTGAAAAAAGTGTTGCAGAAGCACCAAACAATGAGATGAACAAAGAAATGCACTAAAATCCATTAATTAGTCTGCCATTGGTAACTGACAAATGACCAATGGGTGGCAGGTAATTTGTGATAGAAAACGCAACTGTTGTGTCAATTGATACAAGTGTACGAACTTGCCCGATTTCTTTATAAATTGTAGTTTGTTCTTATAACAAGGTCCTTAAAGCTGCTAGCGCAGGGACCCCTTAACCCATTTAGAAGCTCCCTATTCAAATTCAGAGAGTGACATATACGACTTGAGAAGTTGATTCCTCAGCTGGGGTATCCACAACCATTGGCCATAGTGGAAATCAATCTCAGATGATCCAGCAACTTGATGTCTGGACACCAGTACTTAATCTCGTGGCATTCATATTTAGCAATCACCATGTAAACTATGATAAGGAATGATTAGGGTTTGTTAGACATTCATTTTATCAAACCACAGTCGAACAATCCACCAGAGTTCTGGAATTGTCAAATTGCTTAGAATCTATGATCTAAACCACAATTAAAGAAAATTTATGGCCTCAAAAATGATACCTACTACTTCAATGGAAAAAAGAACTAACCTGTTCAGCTTTGATCCCGGCAGTAGGAGTTTTGTCATTGATATCAGCTTCTGGAATATAATCTGGCTCTTCATTTGGACCATAGAACATTCCTGTCCAGCCAACCCATTTTCCTTTACACTGAACTACTACTGGAGCAACAGCCGTTACTAAGCCACCAGCGCTGGAAAGATTGCAAGCATAGTACAATGTTAATAAACCTATAGTATTCTAACTCAAACACCATATAAATGAACACAGTATGATTATAACATTTCACTTGTTTGTTACACTAAAACAGAGTTTGAGCGAGGAAACATTGAGTGAGGAAACACCATAGAAACTGTTCAGAGTTTTAAACTTTTCTGTCATTTTTACAAGTTTGACAGAAGAAAAGATTCTCTCCTCCAAATACGAATTGAATCTCCTCCAACATATATTTCTGACAACGCTCTTGCCAACGAACATATCAGAAAAGTTATTCAAGTTTCGTATAATGGGATGTGTCAATATTAAACCAGCGGCGAAAAAAAAAACCTCCATTCTCAAATAAAAATTTCAAAATCAGGGTGGTGAGTGTAGTATACCCACTTCATGGTCATTTTAAAAACGGAGCACATCATTCTCGCATTTGAGACATCAATTCTAAAAAAAAGGGCGGCAGAACCAATATTCATTGAAATTTGAACGTGACCCTCAAATCTGAAGTTGAATTCTTGTCAACTTTTTCATCCTTCTCACATTTTTAAACCATAATATAAGAAAAAGGGCTGACGTCGCTAACATTCTTAGAAACTTGGATGTGACTCTCAAATTCAAAATAGTATTCTCGTGGAATTTTGATTTTTTTGGTATATAAACATACATAGTCTTTGTTATTTTCCTCTGTCATATCTTAATGTTATTACTTGTCAAGGTTTCAGATAGAATGAACGTGTAACTCTGTATTGTTATTAATCTAAAAAAAAAAAAAAAACTTTTCCACAGAAAGAGTTTTCCAAAGAAAATTGAAGAGCAACATTAAATCAAAGATGAGCAGAAATAAGGTCAAATAATATCAAACAGTTCGTGGTAACGAACTGTAAGTACGGAGCGACTCGGCTCAATAGTAACTGAAACTCTAAAACACGGAATGTTGATACCAATAGATACATCAGAAGAATCATATTTTAATGATGATTTCAAATATATACGTTTCATCAAGTTTAGTCTTACCCATCAAGTTTACCCATCAAAAGTAATGCGCCTGAGAAAATTTGGCTGATTTTAGAAAAAAGGGATAAAGACCCCCTAAAAATTATAGAACCTTAATGAAAATCACACCATCATATTCAGCGTATTATAAAACCCTACTGTAGAGGTTTCAAGCACCTATCTACAAAAATGTGGAAATTAGCATTTTTTTCGCCAGAAGAAAGATCACGGATGCGTGTTTATTTGTTTTTTGTTTTTTTTCCAGGGGTGATCGTATCGACCCAGTGGTCCTAGAATATCGTGGGAGGGCTCATTGGAGCAAAAACTAAGTTAGAGTGCCCTTTTTAAGTTAAAAAAAAAATATAGGGCAACTAGGCCCCCTCCCACGCTCATTTTTTTTCCCAAAGTCACCCGATTAAAATTTTGAAATAGCCATTTTGTTCAGCATGGTCAAAAATAAGATAAATATATCTTTTAGGATGACTTAATCCCCCAAAGTCCCCGGGGGGAGGGCTGAAAGTTATGAACTTTACCCAATGTTAACATATAGTATTTGTTATTGGGAAGTATCCAGACGTTTTCAGGGGGGATTTTTTCGAGTAGGGGGGGGGGGGGGTCGGGGGTTATATGGGAGGATCTTTCCATGATGGAAGTTTTCATGGGTGAAGGGTCATTGCTATAAAGGGGGCGCCGGATTTCCCAGCATTATTAAAGAAAAAGATTAAAAAATTAAGTAAAAAAAAGCATGTTTTTCAACTGAAAGTAAGGAGCAACATCAAAACTTAAAACAAACAGAAAATATTACATATATGATAGGGTTCACCTCCTAGTCAATACCTCGCTCTTTAAGCCAAAGATTTTTTAGTACTTTCATAAGAGCTATTTATTCTAATTAACGGCCTTTGTGATTAAGAGGTCATTTTTAAAGAATTGGAACAAAATTCAAACTTTAGTTTAAAGAGCAAGGTATTGACTAGGGAGTGAACCCCCTAATATACGTATTAAAATTCTATGAATATAGAATTTCGTTACGTAATTTAATTCATAAGTTACGTATATTTATTACTAATAAAAACGTTCATAAATAAAATTAAACAAGTTTCGAGAAATCCATTTAGCCAAATAAAAGTAAAATTAATATGCAAGTTTTTTTTTGATTATTCATGTACGGTGAGCCAAAATCAAAACTGTATTAATTCAAAAACGTTCAAAAATTAAATAAAAAAACAAGTTTTTTTAACTGAAAGTAAGGAACGACGTTAAAACTTAAAACGAACAGAAATTATTCCGTATATGAATGGGGTGTCCTCTCCTCAACGCCTCGCTCTTTACGCTAAAGTTTGACTTTCTCACAAATCTATTTTTTTAAACAATAAAAACTTTAACGTAAAGAGCGAGGCGTTGAGGAGGGGACAGCCCCTTTCATATACGGAATAATTTCTGTTCGTTTTAAGTTTTAACGTCGTTCCTTACTTTCAGTTAAAATTTTTTTTTTTTTTTATTTAATTTTAAGCATGAAACGACGACAAATCACTATCAATAAATAAATGAAACCTAATAGGAACAGAAATTACAATGAACAAGGAAGCTAAACTCAAAAGGAGCAGAAACTATCACAAAGAGAGTAAAGAACTATCACGGAGAGCTATCACGTCCACTCTTTTCACAATATGGATTTACATAGTGACTTTGCATTTAGTTTATACCCCCCCCCCCCAACTTTCCATGAAAGTTAAAACTCAATACCATGTTATGTCCCTGAAAAATCGTATCTATGTCATTTTAACAACCTGGATGCACTTAAATCCTTTCTATTTATGTCAAAAGTAGTAGTAGTAGCAGTGGTAACCGTAGTAGGCCTCAGAGTTTCAACTTAAAACCCTCAACCGTTCCTGAAATATTGCTGACGCACCCTTTTGAAACCCTGCATGCACATAGTGCCTTTTGATTTAGCTTTAAATCAACATACTTAATACCCTATTCCGTTCCTGAGATATTGTATCCGTGCCATTTTAATAACCTAGATGCACTAGATGCACTAACCCGTTGATTTTGAATTGAAAATTGATTTCTTTTTGCAGTATGCAGCAAGACATGGCTAATTGTAGAAAACAGCCAAGACGGATAGCCGGAGTAATTGAGAGGCAAAAATGTTTAAATTGCACGGGTAACTCTTACTCTTTTGATTTACTTCCAGAGCTGTAATAGCAGCAGTAGTAGTAATAGTAGCCTTGAGTTATATCTCAATACCCTCATCCGTTCCTGAGATATTGTTGCAATGTCCTTTTAACAACCTATATGCGCATACCGCCTTTTTATTTATTTATACATCCTCATCAACTTTCCTTAACATAGTACACTAAACACCCTATTCCAGTCCTGAGATATCAGGTCTATGCTATTTTGACAACCTATATGAACTTAGGATTTTTTTTTTTTTTTACTTCAATAGTTGCAGTAGTAGTAAAAGTAGCAACAGTAGTAATACTCATGGCTGTAGCAATAGCTGTAACCAAGTAAAGAGCGAACCACGGCCCATAGTAACCAAAGTTAAAAAAGGCGTTTAGAAAAAAAAAAAACACCATCTGACACTAATTCAGGAATGGTAACTATTACTTCGGTTCATCTTGAAAGTAAAAGTTTATTGCGAAAAGATATTTATAGTGATTTCGAAAAAAAGCCTGAAACCCCTCAAAAACGGCCTCAGATCAAAATAAAAGTGTCCCATTGGAATCAGCGTAGTCAAAAACCTTATACAGGGATATTATAGTCCCCCACCTTGAACAACAAGGAAAATTACTTTTTTGCATGGGTAGTGCTGATCTGTCTCTCGTGCTTTTTTCTTCTTTTTTTCCAGGGCTAGTGGTTTACCAGAACATCATAGAGAGATGCTTAATAGCTCATACAAAAGCTATTTCTGATATCTAAGTGCTTTTTATAAATTCCGCCGTCTGCAAGTGCCATATGGCACTACAAATCCACATTTTGTGCTATTTTTAAGGGGTGAGGCTGACAGGCAACCAGAACATCGTAGACAGATTTTTAATAGCTCATAGAAAAGATATTGCTCATATCTACATTCTTTCTATAAACTACACCATCTACAAGTTTCAAACGGTCTTAGAAATGGCACTTTTGGTGCCATGTCTGAAGTGGAAAAGCTGGGGCTAGTGGGCTACCAGAACCTTTTAGAGTGATGTTTAATGACTCATTTAAAAGCTATTGCTCATATCTATGTGATTTTCATCAATTCCACTATCCATAAGTGCGATATAGCACTAAAAACAACACTTTTGGAGTCACTTCTTGATGGGAAAAGCTTTGAAGTACAAAACGGTACCATTGTAATAATTATGGTCCAAAACCCTTAACTGGAGGTTTGCAAGAACCTCTCCCGTATGTTCCTCCTCCAAGCCTTCTTAAAAGGCTACGCAATTATGGTCCTACAAATATTAATAGATTAAATTAGATTATTAGAGCCTTGGTTCTAGTAGAGCGTTGGACTTCAAATCAGAGTGTCAAGCGTTTGATTCCCACTTGGGTATTTTTTTCAGTCGTAGTTTTGTCCCTTCTATATGATTATTTTTCAGACAATTTACTATTTTTGTAAATGTAATGTACTTATTTTTAAACTTGTCAAACATTTTGATTCAAAAGGGAATAGAAGTCATCCAATTCATAGTTTGCAACTACATTCTTAGTAGATCACTAAATCTAAACCAAAGCCAGTGGGGTAATTTCGTAAAAAATTATGAGGGGGGGGGGGCTAAGTTGCAGCCAATTTTTCCCATATAAAGTGAAAACGACAGATAGTCGTTTATAGTAATAAAGCCTTATAGTAATAAAAAAGGTAAGGATGTACTAAATAAAACTAAAAAAAAACTGACCTGTTTCTGTGAATGCTTGAATTATGCAGGCTTATCTTGGTTTTGACAAGATTTTGAAGAAACTAAGTTTCAGCTTGGAGGAACTGAGGTCTGGGAGGGGCAGTTGTCCCCTCTTCCCCATATCAAATTACGTCTCTGAATCAAACACCTTGCCACTTAGGGGTTGGATAAAAATGTAGTCATGTAGTTCTGGAGCCACTCAAAGTTGTATATTACAAGAAGAATTACTTATTGTTATATTTACTTATTCAAATTATTTGCGTATTTTTACTGCATAATAGACAGGATAAAACTATTTGTAATGTATAGCCTATAGAGAAATCATAGTATTAAAAACCTATTTGTATTTTTTATGTGGTATTTTTTTATTGTCAGGTTACAATCCAACTTTTTTTTGTTTATGGTTATTTTTTTCGACGTAACAGCTTATATTAGGTATCGGTTTCCCAGACCACACTGCATTTCTATGACGAAGAAATAAACGTTCAAATGGGGATAAATCAACTTATTTAGACCGTGAAAACAGGTACTAAAGTCTAGATATTTCGATCACATATACAGCGATCGTCATCAATAGAAAAACTAAAGTATTAAAATTGAAACTGACATATTTATACAAACAAAATAATAAACTTCCGGGTTATTCAGTAGATTTTTATCGGAAAGAGTTCAATGACAAAGTTCATTCCCCCTGTCTCCAATAACTTTCCGAAGAGATTGTGTTTAATGTTTTAAGAATATAACACTTGTACTAGGTAAACAAAAGCTGTAGAGACTCTCAGGAATTGATATTTTAGCTAATTTCAAAAGTTTTGACATAAGCCACAAATCCACATAAATCAGCAAATCCTCAAAGTCAGCTAGCTTTTGTTTATAGCATAAGGCCAAAGAGTACGAAAAATATTTTAGAAAGAAACTCAAATTCCGACTCCTGGAACTCTGTAAGTCTTTTTCAAACAGTTCGTGGTAACGAACTGTAACTAAGGAGTAACTCGGCTCAATGGTAACCGAAACTCTAGAAAGCTGTATTTTGGTACAAATAGATACATCAAAGGAATTGGATTTTAGTGCTGATTTCAAATATATAAGTTTCATCAAGTTTAATTCTACCCATCAAAAGTTACGCGAAAATTTGAGAAAATTTGGCTGATTTTCGAAAAAAGGGGTTAAAGACCCCCTAAAAGTTATAGAACCTTAATGAAAATCACACCATCATATTCCGCGTATCAGAGAACCCTACTGTAGAGGTTTCAAGCTCCTATCTACAAAAATGTGGAATTTTGCATTTTTTGCCAGAAGAAAGATCACGGGTGCGTGTTTATTTGTTTTTTGTTTTTTTTTTTCCCAGGGGTAATCGTATCAACCCAGTGGTCCTAGAATATTGTGGGAGGGCTCATTAGAATGGAAATTAAAAGTTCTAGTGCCCTTTTTAAGTGACCAAAAAAATGGAGGGCAACTAAGCCCCCTCCCACGCTCATTTTTTTCCCAAAGTCACCTGATAAAAATTTTGAGATAGCCAATTTGTTCAACATGTTCAAAAATATTATAATTACATATTTTAGAGTGAATTAATTCTCCAAAATTCCTGGAGGGAGGCCTGAAAGTTATGAACTTTACCCAATGTTAACATATAGTATTGGTTATTGGGAAGTATACAGACGTTTTCAGGGGAGATTTCTCCTGGTAGTGGGGGGGGGGGGGTTAGGGGGTTATTTGGGAGGATCTTTCCATGAAGGAAGTTTTCATGGGGGAAGGGACATTACTATGAAGGGAACGCCGGACTTCCCAACATTATTTAAAAAAAGATCAGAAATTAAATGTAAAAAACAAGTTTTTCAACTGCAACAGCAGCAACATCAAGACTTTAAACGAACAGAAAATATTACATATATGATTGGGTTCAACCGCTAGTCAATACCTCGTTCTTTAAGCCAAAGATTTTTTAGTACTTTCATAAGAGCTATTTATTCTAATTAACGGCCTTTGTGATTAAGCGGTCATTTTTAAAGAATTGGAACAAAATTCGAACTTTCGCTTAAAGAGCAAGGTATTGACTGGGGGGCGAACCCCCCAATATACGTATTAAAGATATATGAATATAGAAGTTCGTTACGTAAGTTAATTCGTAAGTTACGTATATTTATTACTAATAAAAACGTTCGTAAATAAAATTAAACAACTTTTGAGAAAGCCATTTAACCAAATAAAAGTAAATTAATATGAAAATTTTGTTTTAATTATTCATGTACGGTGAGCCAAGATCAAAACCTGTATTTATTCAAAAACGTTCAAAAATTAAATTAAAAAAAACTTAAAACGAACAGAAATTATTCCGTATATGAAAGGGGCTGTCCCCTCCTCAACGCCTCGCTCTTAACGCTAAAGTTTGACTTTCTCACAACTATTTTTTTTTTTAGCAATGAAAAACTTTAGCGTAAAGAGCGAGGCGTTGAGGAGGGGACAGCCCCTTTCATATACGGAATAATTTCTGTTCGTTTTAAGTTTTAATGTCGCTCCTTACTTTCAGTTAAAAAAACTTGTTTTTTTTATTTATTTCACGTAAATTAAGTACTTTATTCTTAAACGGTAAACGCACATTTCTTATGAGAGTGGTTAGCTATCCTATGTAAGTTCGTTCGAAAAGTGATTTGCAAGCTTTGGATTTGAGAATCCAAATTTAGCTGTTTTTCGCTAACTCGGAAACATGCTTAGCTGGGTGACTCAAACTTACAGAAATGCAGTTTCTGCATAAATTAGTGTCTGGAATGTGTTTACTAGCCACTAGCTCCATCTCTTTCCCACTTGTAAGGCTTTAAACATTAGTTACCGGTCTAAATAATTAATTAAATAAAAAAAGTTTTCTTGCAGAAGTAAAGAACAAAGTTGACACTTAAAAGAAGAAAATTATTGCTTCGTAAATAGCGAGATATATGTACAAAAACAAAACCATCTCAAATAAATTGGCTCGTGGTGTTTTCCAAAATCTGTAGAATTCTAAAATCTAAATGGATTTATTAGGATTATAAAAGAGAGAACCTTCAAAAACGATCAGTAAAAGCTTTACTGAAAATACGAGACTGAATGATCAGAATGATCATAACCAGGGTTGCCAACTGCCGACGTCAAAAAAGAGTACAAATCAAGTTCAAAAAAGAGTGCAAGTTGTTAAAAGCGTGTGCAAGTCAAAATGTTTGAGCGGGCGCGGCTACCGCCGCGCGCGCAGCCCCTTTCACTGTTCTGACCATTCTTACGCCATTTACACATAATTACCAGTTATCCTTCGAGTGATAAACATATTATATTTAAATTTTTCAATTGTATTTTAAATAAAGTTAGGAAATCAACTTCTAAATAATAAGTTAGATACTGATTATCATTCTATTTTTTAGCTTAAAAGGTAATGCTCTGCATGAAATTTGCAGATGGCTTAGATCTTTAACTGAACTATAGTTGACTGCATCCAATGTTTAATTAAAGTCTCGTCTCCACTTTATCCAAACGTTTTAAAAGGAATATCACAAGTTCGAGTAATATGTTGTGAACTAATGCTTACTTGACTAAAATCAAGTCAAGAACCGTACGATAGCGCAGTGAAAAAAAAAATGGAAGCAAAAAAAAATCGAATTTATTATCCTTCAAAATAGCCAACAAAATTGCGTATTTATTGCATTTTATCACGTTGTGCCAGTGTCACCCAGCAAATTTGGAAACCGTTGAAGAAGAGGCACAAGAGTGTTCACATTTCCAGATAAGGCAACATTTGGACTTAAGCATTTGAGATTTCCCAACGTTTGGTCATTGTAGTTAATCCGTTTGCTCATTTGTGAGCACAACTCCAAAAAAAAATTCAGACAGCTCATCTGGATGCAGAGAACCTGCTGAGCACTCAATTGGCCAGTGTTTTGCAGGCTTCTCATGAGTCACAGTGCATTTGGTCTCAACTTTATACAATCAAGTACAAGAAAATGAGCTGGGCTCAGCCGAATTTTAAATGGATCTTGTACCCGCCCTATTTCTTTCTTTTTGACATAGCACTTGAGGAGCAACAACCGTCTTTCGCGATGTTTCCAAAAGTCTGTGAATCCATGTTCCCTCAGCTTGAAGCTCTTTGTTTAGTATATTGATCTTTTGTAAGACAATTGAAAGAAAATACAAAATAACTTTCACAAATGAATCACAGATAAAAGAAAGAATTTCATAAGCCTTTTCTTTGGCTTCTCTATCTCCAGCGGAGTCACCTTCTCCATGATTGGTAAAGAATAAAAGGAGTGGGTTCCACTGCGCAAAGATCCGTTCAACGGAAGCTTTAAGGGTGAGCCATGGCGTACTTGAAGTCTGCAAAAACTTATGGTTTTCCACACGGTAGAAATTTTGGTAGATATTTAGTTCATCCCGTCTTTTTGGGCTATTTGCAACATATGCAACTACGTCACGAATAAAAATCCCAGTTCCATTTGGCAACTTCTTAGCTCCATGTGCAGACCAGAGAGCAAAGGAATGGCTAGTGCAGCCTATCACAAGCAAATCTGGCAAATATTCTTTTAACGGTACACCAAGACCTTTTTGATGTATTGCGTTAATACTGGCATTGTCAAAGGTAATCACCATTAAATTTTGCAAAGGTATTCCTATGCTTCCCAAATTTCCATAGACGTTTTTGCCCTTCTGAACTGCCCACACTTACTTGCAAAAGACCCAGAAAGTCTTCTCGCACTATATCTTTGGAGTCTTTGTACTTTGTTGTAAGGACCAAAACTTTCTGCCAAGATTTATCGGTAGATTCGTCATCTACTTAAGAGATATGAGCTTTCTTCAGTTCAAAAGAAAGCACAACTCTTCCTACAAGGGCAATGACGTGTCTAATTATCCCACTAGTTTTAGTTCTGCCCTGATTGAAGCTTTTACAAAGTTCTGAGTCTCCAAAAGCACTTTTCAGGACATGGATTATAGGGTCCATTTTTGTAATGGGAATGTCTTCCAAGACAACCCTCGACGTAAGTTTCAAGCTAGCTTCAATTATAGACTCAGCATTTAATTTTTGGGAAGGTCTTCATACTGCAGCATTGATGTTTGATTGTTCTGAGCCCTGCTCTTGTGAAAGTTTATTCTAAGATGGCACCTTACGTTTGCCAAACATCCGATTATGTCTTTATAGCACACTTTACAGTCCTACAGTCCCACCCAATTATGTCTTTCCCTAAGTCCTGGCATCATTTAAAAAACGATCAGAAATTAAATAAAAAAAAAACAAATTTTCTTAACTGAAAATATAGAGCAACATTAAAACTTCAACCGAACAAAAATTACAACGTATATGAAAGGGGTTGCCTGCTCCTCAACAGCTCGCTCTTTACGCTAAAGTTTGAATTTTGTCCCAATTCTTTAAAAAAGACTCTTGAAACATAAGGGTCGTTTAAGTAGAACAATAAGAAGCTTTTTTAAAAGTACTGAACAACTTTAGCGTGAAGACCAGTGTTGGGGAGGGGGCGACCCTCTTAAAATCCGTGGTAATTTCTGTTCGTTTTATGTTTTTATGTTGCTCCTTACTTTCAGTTAAAAAACTTCCTGTTTATTTTAATAGTGTTAAAAACCAAGGCTGAAATAAGTATGCAAAAAAGGAAAAAGGCTTGGACAGAAATACTAGGCACCTGTTTTTCTCCTTGTCTCTTGTACAAGATTACTTGCTTACTGTATAATCTCTCGGGAATGTTAAAAGGGGGTGATTAGCCTATTCTACATTCAACTTTGCTTAAATTTGATAATATAAGCACTTAGTATTTCTGCCAAGCTTTGTCCATAAGCAAAGCTTGGCAAAGACAAAGATGTTTTAAACTCAGTCCTACTTAAAATTCAGCAAGCGAAATGGATGTGGAGGATTTTAATACCTGGGCACAGTTTGCTCCTTCCCCCAACTGAAATTTTGAGTCTTTAAAAATCTTATCAAACCTAAGACAGGCCCGAAAAATTCAAGCATCCACAGAAAAGGATAATTTTTTTTAGTATACCGATCTCTTTGGTACTATATTGCTCCTTTTTTTGTAAATATTGAGTAACTCATATTATTGACCCATGAATAAAGTAGACATAACAATCGATGCCTTTTCTTGTTTTTTCCAAATATACTAATTGCTTTTGACGTAAATTCTCTTTACTCCCAACCCCTAGGTTATATAATTCCTCATTAGGGGGGAGAGCTCGTAAAGTTCATGTCTGTCGCAAAGAATTGTTAAATTTGGATTCAAGGTGCAATTCTGACTAAAGAGATCAGTTTGAACTTTACTCCTACCCCCATCATAATATGCAAATATACACCATGAACTAGTATATTTGGATGTGGTGAAGAGAATTTGTGCCAAAAACGATTATTACTTCCGGACAGAGCATAAGAAAAGGCATCAAATGGTATTTCCAGTTCATTAATATATCAGAAACATGAACTGCTGAATATTTACCCATTTTTCATTGTCATTTTCAACTTATTCAAATATATTTGGCACTGGATTTATTTATGAAAACGTCATTGGTCGAACTCAAATGTTTTCCAGGGTAGCAAAAGTGTTTAAAGTCTAAAGTACAATTTTAGGCTACCCCATATTTTCCTAATTTACTCTTTTATATCATTTTGATAGTATGGGTCCCCAGGAGCATCCCGAGGGGGGCGGGGAGGGCCCACCGCCCTTCCAACTTTCTTAGCATTCGGTAAAATTTTTGCTGAAGGTGAAAATTTGGCAGAAATTTTGCTAAATCGGCTGAAATTTAGCAGAATTCTTCAATTCTGCAAAAAATTCGGCATAAATCAAATAGCGATTCGGTAAAATTTACGAAGACTCCCCCCCCCCCAATAAAATGAGCCTCAGGACGCCCCTGTGGGTCCCATCCAAAGTAAAGTCTCGGACCCCTGGCTGGTAAGATAAGATGTTTATTAGGCTGGTAAGATAAGATGTTTATTTCAGAAATAATGGCTATAACAAGAAATTATGGATCATTCACGCTTTAAATTGGTGCTAAGGCCTGAAGTCTTTGCAGAATTTTATCAGTTTGAGATTAGACTTTAGTAGGTTCATTTTGGTCGTTGCTTCTACATCGCCCTACTTCATGTTTCATACTCACATTTCCATAAAGAACAGTTGTGCCCAACAGCTTTCAATTTCCTTCTATACAACTTGATTTGAATTTACCACGTTTTCACCAGCGTTGTCACTATAACCATTTGGTTTTTACTAGTTTTGGGCGAAAAAATTTACTAGATTGGCTTCCGTTTTACTAGATGTTGCCAAAAACGCGCGCGTGTCGCGGCTTTCGCCGCGACACGCGCAGTGGGGGGTGAAATCGATTAAATACTTTTGTCATCAAAATGAAAAAAAAACTAAAAATTAGCTAGTGTGTATTTTTTTTTCTGCTTGTGCGACATCTTAATATGATTTCTTTTGGCCATTCGGCTTATTTGCCTTCAAATATGTAGGAAATGTGTTCCTAGCTATTCATTAGGTCCAAACAGTTTCTTCCAGCCTCCTAATTTTTGACAGGCTCGGCCTTACTCCATAGTTTAACGAACTTTTCTGAAAGTTTTAAGTTTCAATATATACTTACAACTAGGCTTCACAAAAATTCAAGGTACACAAAAAAAAAAAAAAAAAAAAAAAACCGACCACGAAAAATTAAATTCAAAGTAAAAAACAAATAAAAATAAATTCCGATTCGACAGACCAAATTCGACTTTTTCAAAGCTTAACCGATCCTGCACCTCTTCTGTTTCCCAGTGACTGGGTTCATTCGCGTTCATCTTCCATTTTCTGCATCTATCAATCAGAGCGGGCGGAATCTCCCACTCCGAAACACATCTTGTGTCTCTGAGGCAGAGTTGCTTGGATAGCATGAGAGCTCCAACTATGTCGATATTTAATCGGTTTTGCCCAGTCGTCTTGATAAAATTTAAACTGGAAAACTGCCACTCTTCACCGGCTGAAGCTTGGGGGAAAGCACAAAGGGTCAACATAAACTTGGGGAGCACTCGGAAAATGGCTTTCCCGCTACCATCTTTCAGTTTGGTAAGCCTCTTCCAGAATGTAGGAGGACACACTAAATCTGATTCTGATATTATTTCTGAAATAAATTCACTTCGGATTGGAATTTCCTCGTACTCGCTATTAAGGTCCTCCTGCATCTTCATCATCTCCCTTTCCGTTCTGCAGTCTCTAACAACAACATGTTTAAACCTTTGTAGAAGAGGGAAAAGTGACATAGTTTCGTTCCTCATAGATTTGAGTGGATCGAGGAGTTCTACATATGTAAGAACAAGGTCATCCAGTCTTATCCTAGTACGGATCTGCTTAGCAAGTTTAATGAGATAAACAAGGCTGGCTTTTCGAATAGCTTGCACCTTGTGACGGCGATCTTCCACTGACAGGCTTCCACTGCAACTCGGTATTCATCCCAAATTTAACATTTTAAAGCTTCAAAAAGTTTTCAGGACTGCTCACGTTCAGGGAAGTAAAGTTACCTTTGAGTTTCTCAGGACGAAGTAAATACTGCAGAGTAGACAAGTAAAGCTCGTGGGTACGTCTCAAAAGGCAATGAATCCTTGGTCCGTGTGACTGGAACTCAAGATTTAATTGGTTGATCTTTTCCAGCATATACGAGAGGAAGTACTATTAGGTCTGATTCACATCCATATCCATTGCACTTAGCAGCTATTTTTCTTTATGTCTTGTATAGCTGTCTAAAGATATTTGGGACAACTCTGTCAGATACAAATGCAAGGCTGGCCACTATTCAAGTAATCTGTTAATTCCGGCTTCAAGCGACAACCAGCGCGTGCCGCTAATCCGCAGAAGTCTGTGGTTGGCAATTTCACAAAACTCCTGGAAAACCTTCAGTTCCAACTGTCTCTAAGGGCTTGCGCTAATGAAGTTGATGAGTTCCTTCACGAAAGTTTCGACTTCGGCAGGTAAGTGCTTTGTTGCAGCCGACGTACACAATGCAGCAGTATGGCAAGTGCAACCAAGGACCAACAGCTGTGGATTTTCACGCAGCAGCTGGTCTGCGAGGCCGTTTTCGCGCCCCATATTGACCGACGCATTATCAAGACCAACCCAAATCATATTTTCTAATGGAACGTCAACTTTCTTAAATTACTTCGTCAGAAGATTCTTTTGTCCACTTCCAGTTGCGTCGTCCACCTTTAGTAGTGCCAGGAATTCTTCCCTCACGGTATTCCCACTGTCTACATACTTCACAATAACAACTAGGGACTTTGTATCTGATCTGTCTGTGCTTTCGTCAGCGATTATTGAAAAAAGTTCTTCTGAAGAACAGATGCTAAACTGTCCTCGCCATGAAATCCTATAGCATTTTTAATAATGCCAGTCAATTTAGTTCACTTCATTTCAACATGCTTGGCTGTACTTGAATCCCCAAAAGACTTTTTCAAAACGGGAACGAGAGTATCAATTTTTGTCAAAGGAATATCTTCAGCTGCAACCCATGCTGCAAGGCGTAATTCAGCAGCTGACACCATTTTATCACTGTTCTCTTTTTCCTGCCGTTGCTCGTTTCCAACTGCTCCCTCAACTGTCAGTTGTCTCAATGCTGCTTTTACGTTCTTCTTATGAAGCTCACTAGTTGCGTGATTTTTCTTGACAGTCAAACTTCCCGTCAGTTTTCGCTGACAGTATCTGCAATAGGCCTTTTTGCTTCCGTCTGGCGATTGAATAAGGAAAGGTTTCAGCACTGAATCATTCAACCACTCTGGTCAAAACTTCTGTGCATAGTGCATCTTCTTAGACTTGTGACCAACAACTTCGTACGAGTCTCTAAGTCCTCAGCCAGATCGATTGTGGCAGATGTAGATACAATTTCATCGGATTCCTGCAAAACACTGCTTTCCCAAATTTCTATCGATTCTTGAACAAAGTCCGGCCCAGTATCTTTTGGGACAGCATTGTCTGTCTCAGCGTTAGCAATCTCTATTCTGTCTTCAGGACCGGTATATGGTACGAAGCTATATGGTACGAAGTTTGCTGATTGGCACGTGTTTTCTGCTTGTTCAATGTGGGTATGAAGCTGTCTAATGTTCGCTGCTGGCTGACAAGTGGAGCTTTCCTCTTTCCAGACATTCTGAAAAACCGAAACGAAAATCAATCACCAAATATCCATAACTTCCAGAACTAGTTTCCGGCGAATGGCGAATCAGGGTTTTCAAGCAAAGTAACAGTGTAAGTTAGACATACTAGCTTAAAGGTAAACTCTAGCATTAAAATAAATGGACTGTAAGTGGACAAATTTAATAGTTGATTTTTTTTCTGATTTTTTGACCTACAAAACATGGATATGCTAATCTGCACCTTTACCAAGATAGCTAAGAAATAAACATACCATTGGATTCAGAGTTCAATCCATTATCTGAATATAGCAAACATGTCAACTGGAAGTTTCTTTCATAAATTTGGGAAAATTTAGGAATTTCCAGGTTTCAGAATTTAGAAAACCTAGTTTTGGTTTAGTTTTTGGCTTGCTTGAGATCAGGGGTCAAGGCTTGTGTTTTGGTTCAGTGCTTGTGTTTCTCTTTTCTATTTATTGTTTCCTGTTGGTTACTTCATCTTTTGGGAGCCTCACACTCCTTTATTTGATATGATATATATAAACAAATTTCACTGAAATTAAAAACTTTGACCTCAAAAAGTATTTAGCATTGAACTATAATATTTAACTATGTTAGTTTTGGACTTGGAATTGAAAGCCCAGAATATCGAAATTTTTTTCCTCATTCATCAGCTAAACAATGACTATACTTATGATAAAAGCTATGACAAAGCTAAGACAGTGTTAAAGCTACGACCATACTTATGACAAATGTTAGAGAAAAATACTTATTGCGTGAAATGAGAGTCAAGAAATAAAATGAACACAACTGTGTCTTATGAAAAGTCAATGAAAAGACAAATATACAAGAATCAGTACTGAAAAGATGCCAGACAAAACCTTAACTGTCACAAAACTAAATAGAGTATGGTTGAAACCAGGGTAAAGTTTCAGATTATTTCCCCCTGATAAAAACCAATTATTTCCTACTGTATATTATTCAGTCAATTAAGCTGTAAAGTTTCACAGATACTTTCCAGTAGAACCAGAATATAAACAACTAACTTCTTACTGTATATCCCAGTTCTATTGGTAGGGCCTGCACCCTAAACTACAGGGATAACTAAACTGTACCTTTAAACAAAGCCAGTGACATAGCCAGCTGGCCAAAGGCCCTCCTCCTTAGTTTTTTCAGTTTTTTTTTCAAAGTGTCTATCACTACAAGAGACTTTGAAATTGCCTTTTTGTAGTGGGGTAATCTAGAACTGGACCCCTCCTCCTGATCTTCTAAAGCCGCCTTAATCCCACCAAACGAGAATATTATAGAAACAAGGAAAAACTTCTTAATGCTAAATTCAAAGTTTTTACTACACCACTGATTGAAACTTAATTGAAAACTAGACTCATATTTCTTGTAGATACTTAATATTAGAATACAGATTAATTATTGAAAGAATCATTGTTGATATTGGAAATTATAAGAAAAAGAAATAAGAAAACAAGTTCAAAGTATTGGAGATATAAGGGTCATGAATCAGCCAATACAAGGATATCAGAGCATTAGTAAAAAAAATGCTTGTCTTGTCAGAGCATTCGTGGTTACAACCAGCCTTTGAAACAGTATTATGATATGATAGTAAAGGTGCAGAGGTGCTCCCCATGCAGTGAAAATGCAGTAGTGCAGCTCAATAGAAGCAGGATGTAAGATAACTTATGCATTAATTAGTCCATTGCGCAGTAACTATTCACCTTTACTGCATTGGTAGCAGTTCTGCATGTTTACCTAGCATGATAGACTGAATAATATACAGTTGTTTTGATAATGGTGCTGATTAGCAAGATTAGCTATCCCTATAGTGTCGGGTGCCTGATAGAACCAGAATAGACAATAAAAAATTGGTTGTTCATATCCTGTATCTACTGGGCAGCATTTCTGTAACTTTACAGGACATGTTACTGAATAACACAGATTGAGAAATGAGTTGTTTTTGGTTAATTTCAAATATAGGATGATAATGAGATATTAAGGAAATAATCATACGATTTGACTCAGAGTTTAATGTTGTATTCAAATATAGCAATCATTTCCAGTGAAAACTCATCCTCTAGATTCTATAAATTAAGTTTTAAAGCGATACAAAGGGATTCAAGGGTGGGCTGCAGGATTATAAGTTTTGTGACCTAACCCCTGAACTCAAAGCAAGCCTAAAAATAAAGTTAAAATAGGGTTTTTCTATCTGAGAATCTTAAAATTCCAGGCTTTTTAAAATTTCTGGAGTTAGTTTCAACCAAAAAAGACTGTTATGTTTGGATAGAGCATTGAATTTGGTAAAATTCTACTTTAGCCACTTTTGGCTGTCTTGGAAAGGGGTTAGGGTAGGAAAATGAAACTTTCAAGGTTGGGTCTACACGCTAAAGTATGTCCGGGAAGGTATTTTGAACTACTTACCTCCACTCCTCTCTCTAGAGGGTCCTGAAATTCGCCCACATGGCAGGTGTATACCCATTGAAATTTTGACAAAACAATATTTTCAAAGGTGTCACTCCAAAAACGTTTAACAGGCATTCAGCCTGCAAACATGAAGCCTTTGCTCAACATACCTTTTATGACTACTCGCCTAATTATAAAATGAAAATTCAGATCCAATAGGCCTAAGTCCAGATCTTGATTAAAAAAACAGATTTCAAAAATGTCGAATTTCACGCCAAAAGACTTGAGCAGTTTGTCGTGTTTTGGGACCACATAATAAATGTCATAGGAACAGTAAGACAATAGGCAACTGCCTCCGGTACGTTTTCCCAACAAAATACTTTCAGAGATAAGGGCAAAAAATTTACTAGATTTTGGCAAAATTTACTAGATCTGTTCAATTTTACTAGATCTGACCCTCATTTAACTAGATTTACAAGGTGGATATGCTTTTTACAAGATCTAGTAAAATTTTACAAGGGGTGACAACCCTGGTTTTCACTGGTTATCTATTCTTTGATCTACTTCTTGGTAAATGGCTGAAAACACGAGAAAGAGGCCTGGGGGACAGCCCAGGCATAGATAACAAAGATCATATCGGTTAGCTGTTCTATCTTTTACGCTTAAATAGTTGAATTTTAATTTTTTATTTCGCTTAATACTTTTTCTATCATCATTTCATAAAAGTGTGCAAAAAGAGTACAAAGAGTAAATAATGAGCCAAAAGAGTGCAAATCTGGTCCGTTGTGTGAAAGAGTGCAATGAAAAAAAAAGGGTGCATTTCAAACGAAAAGTTTGCAAGTTGGCAACCCTCATCATAACAGAATGATCTTTTATTAGGAGGAGAAAATTCCAAAAGTATCCTTTTAAAATTCTCGAGATAGTGGAAAGTATCACTGATGTTTATTTTAGCTAGCTATGTAGATTTATCCTGCGTAATCTGCAAAACAATAATTTTTGTTCGTTTTAAGCTTCGACCATACAAAAAGATGAAACAATAGGCAATGAAAGTATAGAAGTCAACATATTTTTTTTTCTAAAGGGCATCAAATATAGGTTTTACGCTTTACATTCCACAAGTTTCTGCACAAGATATTTGAAAGTCCACGAGGTATTTTATCATCGGTTTCTTTGACAATTTTCACATAAAAATTCAATTATTTTCATGAAAATGCATACATTACGTTTTACTCACTGCGCAGCACGTCTTTAGTTTTCATTTCCCAAGGAGGATGGGAGGGTGAGTATACAAGAATAAGGATCGTAAACTTCCAGTTAAAAGTTCCAGATAGAGTTTACGATACTACCCTCGTTGTGCTTCCCAGCTTTTCTTCGCTGGAAATGGCACCAAAAAAATGTCATATGGCAGGGGGTCACTTCGCGAAGGAGTTATTAAGACCAATTTATAAGAGGGAGAACCTTTTAACTGAGCCACTTCACCTAAATTTCGTGTTTTTATGATGGAAGGCTTAAAACCCCCCTGATAAGGATCTTAGACCGTAACAAACTGATTGGTAATCTTAGAATCTGCAAGCTTCGACGTTTCAACCCTCTTTGGGCAAAAACTTATGTTTTCTGACACAAAACGTCAGAAACCATGACTTTGCAGTAATTTTCAGGGTGAGGGGCTTAAAGCCTCCTTTTTAGGGTTTTAGACCCTGAAAATCGATTAACTATTTTAGAATTTCTGTTTTCTGACATTTTGACTCTCTCTGGGTAAAATTGCGTCTTATGGCACAAAAGGGCTAAAAACACTACTTTGCTAAGGCATGGACTATCTTTTTTTTTTACTT
This sequence comes from Artemia sp. Qi Xiang Cuo, assembly GCF_049724085.1. NCBI lineage: Eukaryota > Metazoa > Arthropoda > Branchiopoda > Anostraca > Artemiidae > Artemia > Artemia sp. Qi Xiang Cuo. The sequence continues at coordinate 41,017,461 of NC_142799.1, forward strand.
ACAAAGGGCCCTAGATATTAGCATTCCTTTCAAATGTGCCCTCTACAAACATTCCACCATCACAGGTTTAACACGACCACCCTTCGGATGGAAAAGAAGAAGAATAGAAGGAGCCTCATCAATGCTTCTCAGGCACAAAAGTTTTTTTTTTTTTAAGACGGGAGATTTCAATACCCCTATAACAGGTTCATGACTATGGTTCACTCTCCATTTCGATCCGATACCGTTATCAAGGGGTTTTCAGCTTATTCGCGAAATTCCGATGAATCTATTTTCACAATAAACTTTTACTGTTAAGATAAACCGAAATATAGTCAAAATTCTTGAATCGGCTTCAAATGACATTTTTACCCCTAGACAGTTTTCTGTTCAAACCGTGTTTTTATACGTTCGGTTAGATAAAGCCGTGGCTAGCTCTGTACTAGGTAGCAGCAATAGCCGCAACCACATTTTTCATGGTAGTCACTTAAGCAAAAAATCTGGTAAACTTTAGTAAGGAGAACAAGAAATTAGTATACACCATCAAATTGGGGTTATATTTGTTATCCTAAAAGAATATTCAAAACGCAAAACGGTAGATAAGCATACTGTATATGCAATAACGGGTAGTGTATGAAATTTTGGTGACTTAAATCATATGGATAATAAAAGAAACCCCAGCAAAATTGTAATTCTCAAAATCTTAGAGAGAATGGGCCCGATCGCACCCTTGTCCCTGCATACGTGTCTGAGTGGAGACAACCGCATACGCTTTAAGCTTTGAAAAATAATTTTCCATTCGTTGAAGACTTGTTTTAATTACATTTTATACAAAATTAGTTGTGCTTCGAGATTGTTTAACTGACCTTTTTTTGCCTATAAATTATTAAAGCTTTATCAATTCGAAATAAATTTCACTTCAAATTTTCTCAAGGGTGCACAATTGACAAGAAGTGCAGAGGTGCCACCACCGAGGTAGCACACAGCTGCCAAAATAAAAAGAGATGAATGCCATCCTGGTCAAAAATGAGTTACGCGTGCAGTTTTGTTGAAGTAACCACTGAAGACAGCTGATACAGGCAAAATGTCGATATCTCTCATCGTTAATGACATGCATGAGACATACTCAACTTATGTTGGAGTTTTTTCCTTTATATCTCCTCTGAAGTAATAAAAATGCCCCGTGGGTTGTTTTTGTTTATTACGACCACAGCATAAATATTCGGTACTTGGGCACTATATGGGCCTTTACAAGGAAACCAGTCACAAAAAACCTGCCCATTCAAGAGACTGCTATAGAGTAATGAAATGCAGGGCATGCTTTTCATTGCGTTTACGATATTTAAACTGTTGTTTTTTGGGGTTTATGGGGGGGGGAAGGTATCTAGGTTAGGTTACGTATTTAATATATGCTATGCTTTACGCCCACCCTCCTAATTTGCAAATATATAGCCCAAATTTGTTTCTAAACTATTATATATTCATCCTATTTTATTTTTTTTCATTAGCATTAACCAAACTTGACTTTTTAGAAAGACCCATATAATGCACAAGTACCAAATATTCTAGCTGTGATTACGACACCCGAGCGGATAGGAGGCACACATACACCAAGGTTGGTATATATTATGGTGCCAATGATGCTACCCTTCTCCCAATTTTTAATGAAATATGCGGAAGTCAGTTCTGTAAGTTCTGGAAGTACATCATGTGTATGATTATCTACATAAATCAGTTTTCAAATAGACAAATACTTGAATATGCATTCTTTGACGTGTAAACTCTGTCAGTGATCAGAAACTGTCAAACATTAGCCTTCATGTTCGAAATTATTATTACTATTTTTTCCTTTTTTTTGGATAGGATTAAATGAAAAACAAGTTTTTTCAAGTCAAAGTTAGGAGCTACATTAAAACTTAAAATGAACAGAAATTATTCGGCATATGAAAGGGACTGCCCCCTACTCAACAACTTGCTCTTTACGCTAAAGTTTGACTTTTTGTAGTTTTGAAGCAACTCTACTTTTTAAAGTAATAAAAAACTCGTTTTTCAAATAATGCCGGGAAACCCATGAGACAAAATGTTGTACCCGAATTTTGAAGGCTATGTGGCAAAACTAATCCATCAAGAAGTAATAAATAAAATTATTTTTCAATATATTGATAATGGAAATTAACTTTTTGCTCTTGAATTTCACAATTTCCTATGTGCCTTTGGTTGTTTTTCTTCCTTTTTCTTCTAGTCCAGTTTCGTTGTTTTTATGCTTTTCTTCCAGTACAGGAATATGATACTCTACTATTTGATATATTTTTCATTATATACTGTTTGCTTGATTACATAAACTACTTTTAAAATACACATGACTTGGTTAATTTTCTAAGCTGGCATCACAACACAGTTGCAAATTGGTCAAGGTTAGATAAACTAAATAAATTGTGAGGAAACAGCTTTAATAAATAGATTTTGGGGAAAAAGCAGTAATTTCCAGTAGACTTACCCCCAGGAAACAGCGCTGAATCAGGGATCAAATAAAGCTGCTCTAGCTATCACACTGCTTTTTTTTATATTTGGGATCTTGGTTCAAGATCACCATGATGTCTAAAGTATAGCTGCATCAATGAACATTAGCCTAGGCCTTGTTATTTATAGGACATAAATTAGATACAAATTAAAGAAATATACTATTTGAATCCCAATTTTTTTTTTCCAAGATAATAGGCCTAAATACTGTTGTTGCTAGTCTGACCTGTGTATATTTATTATTTCTTATATTAGGGGAATACTTCCTGGGTAGTATAGTATTATTAGTAAAGAGTGTGCACGCAGTGAAGATGTTAAAAGTAGAATAGCCAAGGCCTAGAGAGTTTGTTTCACAGTTGAATAACAGTTTGGAGGAATATAAAAATTAGTCTTTCAGCCAAGATTAGAATATTGGGTAAATGTCTGGCAAAACAGCTCTTCAGCAGGAAACATGCTAAAACAAAAAGAGACATTTTTTAATTGCTAATTTCATGCTATTTTTTTTGCGTTTTTGATAATTCATCTTCTGCCCTCCCCTCCTCTAATCATCTTTATGTAGCCTATATAAGAAACTAACAAAACAATGATGGAATTCTTACTTCATAATGTGCAGCAAGTACCGATGAATCATATTTCCTTGTTTCCCCCCAATTTTATCTATTTTGAATCAGTTTTCATCAACTATTAGGCTATGTTAGTTGTTTTTACATGGCCCTGGGCTATATAAGACTATTAGAGGGTGGCTGGCGATGAATTGTCAAAAATGCAAACAGAACCATAAAAATTAACATAAAACTAGCGGTCTAAAAATGTCTTTTTTTTTTGTTCTACCATGTCTCCTTTTGATGAGTCTCTATTCTAGACTTTTTCCATGGATTTGAGTTGAATAGGGATTGAGTTAAACAGGGGATGAGTTAAACGGGGATTGAATTGAATGGGATTGAGTCACATGTTCACCTATTAAGGAATGGGATAAGCCTGCAATTGGGTCTATTGAGAGCGGCGTTCACAAGCGTGCCTAGCTAGAATCCCATGTCTAGCCAAACTTCAATGTCTAGGCAACGACCGTTCACAAGTAAAATTCGGTGCTTAGCTAAAACTACAAATTAAGTTTCAAATTGTGGTTTCTAGCCAATCAAGAGAGCTTGAACGGGCAAAACTTTCAAAACTGTAATCCCTATTTTTACTGTCACAAGATAATGGATGAGATAAATGAAACAATTGCCTTAGTGTGCTTCACTATTATGTCTGGTGTTGCATATTTGCCTAAAATGAAAATAAAAACAATTAATGAGAAAACAAAAATTAAATTTCAGTTTAAAAATGTAAACATAAATAATAAAAATAGTGGAACGTGACACATTCTGATTAACTATAATTGAAAATCCTAGACATTTGAGTTCTAGAGTCTAGAACTCAATGTCTAGCCAAGCATCTTGTCTAGCGTGTCTAGCTAAGCGCCGAATTTTACTTGTGAACGGTCGTTGCCTAGACATTGAATTCTGGCTAGACACTTGTCTAGACATGGGATTCTAGCTAGACACGCTTGTGAGCGCTGCTTAAGGAAACAATTTTAGCTTCATATTATGCAAAATAATTGCAGTTAACATATTTCAACTTCAATTCCACTGTGCTTTGACCCCACCCCCTAATGTGCAAATATACAGCCCGAATACTTTTCCCATGCATTTGCCATGCGTCACTTTAGTTTCAATCGGTGTACTTGTAAACTGAATCAACCGTGACGAAATAAAGAAACGGAAAAACATGGGAAATATATAATTTGGGCTATATATTTGCACATTAGGGAGGGTTCGGGTAAAGTATAGTTGAATTACAATCACTCAAAATGTGTTAACTACAAATATTCTGCATACTAGGAAGTTAGAATTGTTTTCTTGATGTTTCCTTCTTAACAGCTCCAATTCTAGGCTTATACCCCGGAATGTAACTTCATTAAATTCAAGCTTTTGTGCAAGATTTGGACAGTCGGACACAGCAAATTGGTTGAAATAATACAGTTCGTGGTAACGAACTGTATGCAAGGAGTGACTCGGCTCATTAGTGACCGAAACTCTAAAAAACTGAATTTTGATATCAATAGATTGCATCAAAAGAATCGTCTTATGCTGATTCTAAATCTAAGATTCATCAAGTTTAGTATTTCCTATCAAAACTTACGAGCCTGAGAAAATGTGCCTGATTTCTGAAATAGGGGGGAAACACTCCCTAAAAGTCATGGATTCTTAATGAAAATCACACCATGAGATTCAGCGTACCAGAGCTCTACTACTGTAGAAGTTTCAAGGTCCTATATACAAAAATGTGGGATTTTGCGTTTTTTGCCACAAGAAAGGTCACGGCAAACGGCTTCTAATCAAAACCAGTATAGCGTTGAGAAAATAAATAATAGGACATTGGTAAACTAAACTCAAATACCTTGACTTTCGCTCAACAACTCCGGTTAAAGGGTTCTTTTTTAGGATGAATGGTAAACGGTTCGAAACGACTATTAAAGCCTCCTCCTCAGGTACCGCGACATTTTCTTCTCTAACATCTTCATCCACGCTTAGTCTTGGTGATTTAAACAAATATTGTTGAACCCAATTACGAACATTTTCGAATATGTTTTGATCACTTGCCATTTTGAAGATCAACTGAAAACTAGTTTATGCAACCTCGAAGCGACTTGCTTGCCTCCTTTGGCGAATTCTTCGAAATGGCATGCCGGCAGGGTGTGACCTTTGCGATGTTAACAATTTAAATTTCGTAATGAAAACCTGATAATCCAGTGTAGCCTACAGGTTGATCTAGTCAGAACCATTTTTTATGCGAAAATACGTAATGGTACGTTGGAAGGGGGTATGAAAAATTCTATTACAGTCCAGCTCATATTTGTCAAGGGGGATCGTGTTATTACGGTAAATACCTATAATACAGTAAGGGCACATTTATAGCTTTAATTTGAGGCACCCAATAGTTAAAGTTTACCTAGGACAGTTAAGACTATATGAAAACCTGATTTTCATCCCATTTCCTAGAAATGTCCTTTTTCTGGCACCTATCTAAGTATATTTCCCTATAAGCACCTTACTAGTTTTCTCTTAAACGGTGAGACACTTTGGTTAGTCATGATTTGTTCTTTTTTTCCTATGCCGCCGAGTTCGATTTGCAGCGTGAAAGTGGCAAGGGAAGCAAAAAAATCTACAGTTTCTGTAAAACCATACCTCAGGTTTCCGTACCTCAGGTTGGCTTGATGATAAAAATCCTTATACTGTAGAAACCCTAGGCCAAAAAGAATGGTTTTTGCTAAGCCAAAGCCTACAATGCATGAGTTGAAATGAGTTTTATAGTCTATTTGTAAAAGGACTACCTGAAGTTGTTCAGAGAGGCTTCTGTTTTGTGCTTTCGATTGAAAAGCTTCGTTTAGAAAGACCATAAGCAGGCACCAGATACAGATGGAAGTTAAATTAAGATATACAAGTACTTAACACGTGCAATTATTATCAAGCCACACCGCCAAAAATATGTTTTTCTAACAATAACTAGAGCTTATCGTTTTCTAATATATATATTTATATATATATATATATATATATATATATATATATATATATATATATATATATATATATATATATATATATATATATATATATATATATATATATATATATATATATATATATATATATATATATATATATATATATATATATATATATATATATGCTTTTACGGCTAAGTGGTAGGTTTATATATTGATTCTCATTATTGTTTGTCTTCTAACAGAGTATGTTGTCCCAGTGAATTAGCAGGTGATTTACACGCTCCTCCACTTCTCGTATTTTCAAGTAACCTTCAGCATAGTTGTTTGTGTCTTGCAATATTTGTCTCCAAGAGATCCCATAATTTAATGGGTGTGTAAGGCGTTCTTCAACAGCTTTATCAGTAGAGTTGCTCGTCTGGATTCTATGGGGCCCCCGTACAAACAGGTTTTTCTGGTAGGTAATTCTAATCTAGAGGTCAATACATCTTTCAAAGAGGAACGAGTACGCAATACCGGTCCTAGTGTGATTGATTTTTTGGACAATTGTCTTTAGTCAAGACTAGTTTTTTAGGAAAGTGTCGTTGCTAAAGCTAACTCTCATTGGAAAAAAGGGGTATAAAGCTTTTTGTTTTTGATAAGAATTGCACAATGAATGTATCGTTTGACGTGGGCATTTTTTTATGAGCCAATCAGAGGTTGTTCAATATACGATAACTTGATTTTTGGTTGGGATTTGAATAAAAGAAATGGTTATGTTATTTGCTGGCGTGTATAGGAATTCCCATGTTATTTGCTTGCATGTATAGATATTCCCTTGTTATGTCCTTGCATGTATAGGAATTCACATGTGATTTGCTTGCGTGTTTAGGAATTCCCATGTTATTTGCTTGCATGTGTAGGAATTTTCATGTTATTTGCTTGCATGTATAGGAATTCCCATGTTATTTGAATGCATGCATAGGAACTCCCTGGTTATTTACTTGCTTGTATAGTAATTCCCATGTGATTTGCTTGCTTGTATAGGAATTCCCATGTTATTTGCTTGCTTGTATAGGTATTCCCTTGTTATTTGCTTGCATGTATAGGAATTCCCATGTTATTTGCTTGCGTGTATAGGAATTCCCATGTTATTTGCTTGCATGTATAGGAATTCCCATGTTATTTGCTTGCTTGTATAGGAATTCCCATGTTATTTGCTTGCATGTATAGTAATTCCCTTGTTATTTGCTTGCGTGTATAGGAATTCACAGGTGATTTGCTTGCTTGTATAGGAATTCCTATGTTATTTGCTTGCTTGTATAGGAATTCCCATGTTATTTGCTTGCGTGTATAGGAATTCCCTTGTTATTTGCTTGCATGTATAGGAATTCCCTAGTTATTTGCTTGCGTGTATAGGAATTCCCTTGTTATTTGCTTGCATGTATAGGAATTCCCATGTTATTTGCTTGCGTGTATAGGAATTCCCATGTTATTTGCTTGCCTTTATAGTAATTCCCATCTTATTTGCTTGCGTGTATAGGAATTCCCATGTTATTTGCTTGCATGTATAGGAAATCCCATGTTATTTGCTTGCATGTATAGGAATTCCCAAGTTTTTTTGCTTGCGTTTATATTAATTCCCATGTTATTTGCTTGCTTGTATAGGAATTCCCATGTTATTTGCTTGCTTGTATAGGAATTCCCATGCTATTTTAAGGGCTTATGTCCCCCCCCCATGCTATTATAATAGTTTATGCCCCCTTCCTATGCTATTCCAGGATCGTTTGTTCCTTCCTATGCTATTATAAGGGCTTTTCCGTGCGGTTTTTCTTTACTTGGTACCCATTAAAAACAAAATTTTTTGTGTTAAATAAGTAGTTCTTATATCTTTTAAAAGAGCTTTACGGGGTTTGAGACACTCTGTTGCCTGATTCCGTTTGATTTTTTTTACTTAGTGCTCATTAAAAACGAAATTTTTGTGTTAAATAAGTAGTTCTTGTATCTTTTAAAAGAGCTTTACGGGGTTTGAGAGACTCGGTTGTCTGATTCCGTGTCATTTTTCTTTACGTGGTGCCCATTAAAAAAGTTGCAAGCGAAAACCCCGTGTGGATGAGTTGAAATAAAAAATTTTAACAAGAAATGACTGAAAAGTGTTTTGGGGGAGATGGGTTGATTGGCAGAAGGATGTATTAGCGAAGTTATAGTGGAGGGTGAGTTGATAGCGAAAATTCTAAGCTAATAAGGGTTTTTGACTGTAAACTCTACTTTTTTGTATGACAATTATGAAAATACAATTCGTTGGTTCATAGGTGAAACTTAAGTCCAGATATGGATCGAAAAATAAACTTTTTCTGTAGAATCTGAGCTAATAAGGGGTTTTGACCATAAACTCTAGTTTCCTGTATGAAAATTATGCAAAATACAATTTTCTCTTTCAAATGCGAAACTTAGGTCCATTCTCTGGTTCAAATGTGGAAAAACCAGTGTGACTGAGTTAAAATAGAAATTTTTTCACAAGAAATGACTAAAAAGCGTTTTGGAGGAGATGGGTTAATTGGCAGAAGGATGTATTAGCGTAGTTATAGTGGAGGCCGAGTTGCTAGCGAAAAACCCGTGTGGACGAGTTGAAATAAAAATTTTTAAGAAGAAATGTCTGAAAAGTGTTTTGGGGGAGATGGATTGATTGGCAGAAGGATGTATTAGCGAAGTTATAGTGGAGGGCGAGTTGCTAGTGAAAAATCTAAGCTAATAAGGCTTTTTGACCGTAAACTCTAGTTTTTTGTAAGAAAATTATGGAAAATACAATTTGTTGGTTCATAGGTGAAACTTAAGTCCAGGTATGGATTGAAAAATAAATTATTTCTGTAAAATCTGAGATAATAAGGGTTTTTGACCATAAACTCTAGTTTCCTGTAAGAAAATTATGGAAAATACAATTCTCTCGTTCAAACGTGAAAATTAGGTCAATTCTCTGGTTCAAATGTGAAACTTAAGTCCAGTTTCGGATACTCATAATAATGAGGACTGATGGTTCTAATTCAATATTTTTTTTTTCATAAAAACAAACTATTTTTTTTAAACTTCGAAATTATTCAAATTTTTTTTTTTACGTATCTTAAAATTACAAAATATGCTTAAGGCTCTAACAATTGTACTCTGTGATTGGTCAGCGACACAATGTGGCTTTCCCACTGGTATTCTATGTCCGGATATCGACACTACCTAGTCTATTGCATGTATTAAATCAGTATTTTTTACGCAGTAGTACGATAAACAAATAAGTCATATGTTTTAAAAAAGTGAAGATGGATCATTTTAATAAAGTGTGTTCACATGTCAATGTTATTTTACCATTGAATGCTGACAAGGAGAAGTATTTAAAATATGAAAGAAGTAAAAATGGTATCACTATTGGAAATGTATGTGTGCATTGTCATGACAGTAAGGAATTTAATTTCTTTGGAGTACCAAAAAATTCAACTTTTTATGGTGGATATGCAAGAGTGAGATATCCAGAGACGGTAACGCTCAAAGAAAATGCCAACATAAAAATAGCAGTTGATGAAGAGGGACATCTTCCTGCCAGTGCTTGCGGTAAAATGCTACCTATTGTTACACTCCTTCGTCAAATTTCGGTTATTAGTATTCAACAGAAGATCAAAAGAAGACATGCATACTCTTCTACTAATATCATAAACCATATCTTGTCGACGTGCCGAAACTGATACCTTTGTAAAAATAATGTTGTAATAGACAGTGAAATTGCCGGGAAAATAAAAAGGGCATTGGCAGAAAATATCACTAAGGAATATAAAGATGAATCGATGAAAAACAAAGTACCAGCAAACTTCACTACCATTAATCAAACAATTAAAGAACCAAATAATAGCAAAGATGAAGTGCATATTGAACATGTGGATGACCCCCCATTAAAAATGTTTTCACATGCTAGTGTTATTGTAGCATTAAATACTGACAAGGAGAAGTATTTGAACTATAAAACAAGTACAAGTGGTAGCACTATCGAAAACGTATGCGTGCGTTGTCATGACACTGTAGAATTAAATTTCTATGGAGTACCAAAAAATTCAATTATACAAATGGTGGATATGGGAAAGTATCATTTCCAGAGATGTTAGTACTCAAAGAGAATGCCAACTTAAAAATAATAGTTGATGAAGAGGGGTATCTTCATGCTAGTGCTATAGGTAACATGCTACCTATTGATAGAACCTTTCGTCGGGTTTTAGGTATTAGCATTCAAATGAAAGCAAAGAGGAAAAGAAAGGCCTACTCTGCTACTAATATCATAAACCATATCTTGTCTACGTGCCTAAACTGTTACCTGTGTAAAAATAATGTGATAATAGACAGTGAAATTTCCAGAAAAATAAAATGGGTATTGTCAGAAAATATCACTATGGAATATAAAGATGAAACGATTAAAAACAAAGCACCAGCAAACGTTACTGTCATTCATAAAACAGTCAATGAATTAAATAATACCAAAGACGAAAAGCATATTGAGCCTGTTCATGAGACACCATTATAAATTGTGTATTATTTAAAATGGAATAATGATTAGTCCACTGATTACGAACCAAGAGAGGACAATAACTACAATATCAAGAGAGAACATGGTGAACCATTTTATGGAACAGATTCAAAATGTCCAAATTTAATCATTGATATTAATAATGTATCATAATATATTTTTGTATTAATATTCTACATAGCAATATTTCATTAAAAACATTACATTGTTATGTGTTCATTTTTTTTTAGAGTAAGATAGCACATCAAGCGTTTAGAATGTCTATTAAAACATCGACGATGTAAAAAAAGGAATTTGCATACATCTATTGTCAAACACATGGGATAACATTGTCGAAATCTAGGTATCAGAATGAAGAATTGTAGGTAAGTAAGTAAGCAAGTAAGTAAGTACGTAAGGAAGGAAGTAAGTAAGTAAGCAAGTAATAAACTCTTTCTTGAATTCACCTCATGGATACACAATGCAGAAATGTCATTTAAGAAATTATGAAAAAATTGTAAGCAAGTAACAAAAAATTGTAAGCAAGTAAAAAACTCTTTCCTGAAGTCACCTCTCGGATAGACAATGCAGAAACTTCATTTAAGAAATTATCACAAAATTGTAAGTACAAAAAAAGTCATTTCATTCAAGAAATTATGAAAAAATTCTAAATAAGTAACAAATCCTTTCTTGAAATTACCTCATGGATACACAATGCAGAAATTTCATTTAAGAAATTATCGAAAATAGTAAGTAAGTAGCAAATTCTCTTTTGAATTCACCTCCTGGATAAATAAAAAATACTTTTCATTCCAGAAATTATGACAAAATTCGAAGTAATTAATAATCTCTTTCGTGAATCCTCCTCCTGAATGCACAATACAGATGTTTCATTTAAGAAATTACGAAAAAATTGTAAGCAAGTAACAAACTCTTTCTTGAATACACCTCGTGGATACACAATGCAGAAATTTCATTTAAGAAATTATCAAAAATTGTAAGTAAGTAGCAAATTCTTTCTCGTGGCGCGCAAATTCACTTAGAGTGGCGCGCCACTCTAAGTGAACCTAGATCAACCCAACTTTTTGGAT